>NW_005843040.1:293740-310287 GCF_000455745.1 Alligator sinensis
TCCGACTTTTGAATTCCGCACGTGCCATAAAAAAATTGTGCAGGTAGAATGAGAGTAGAGTTTCAAGTGGAGGTCCTTTCATACCTTCTGTGAGTAGTTAGTAGGGCTGTGCAAAGCTTTGTCACTGATTTGATTCAGTGGAGATTCAGCCCAATTTGGTGGCTGAATCTCCAAATATGAATTGAATCAGGAGATCCTTTAGTTTCTCTGAATTGAATTGGAACCCTCCAAATCAATTCAGAGAGGTTTGCAAAGATTCGGTGATTTTGACATAGACACAGCTTTAAATGTTTTTTCTACATATCTCATGGTAGCAGGCAGCTCATGAATGCTGCGATGCTGGGGCACATGGAGTGTCCCACAGAAGCACGGGGGGCTCCCCAGCATGCTTGGCAGCAGACCTGGAAGTGGACCAGAAGCACTTCTGGTCCACTTCCAGGTCCACCAGGGAGTGCGCCAGGGGGCCCCCCCACACCCCAATGGCTCAACCACTGGTGCCTCCTGGATCTGGGGGGGCACCCAGGGTCCCCCATGGCTAATAGCTGAGCCGGGGGCGAGGGCGGGGCCCCTGCACACTCCCCAGTGGTCCCGGAAGTGGACCGGAAATACTTCTGGTCCACTTCCTGGTTCGCCACCAAGCATGGAGAGGCCATCCTGCACTCCTGTTGGACACTCCATATGTCCCAGCATTGCAGCAGTCACAAGCCGCCTGGTACCTCAAAGTATGTAGAAAAAACATTTAAAGCTGTGTCTATGGCCGAATTGCTGATTCTCTGAATCAGCACTGAATCTTCAGATTTATATTCGTCCGAATCAAATCGGGGACAGTGATCTGGATCAATCTTAAATCAGGCTGAATCTGAATCTGAATTGAATCGGGCCTGTTTCGCATGCCCTAGGAGCATTAGGTATTTCTAATTGGAATGAAAGCTCCATTCTTTTCTTATTAAAGGATAAAAGGACAGGATCAATATGCAGAAAGACTTCATGTGCTTAGCTCTGTGTGTAGTACTAGACAGGCAGGCATCTTATACTAATTTTAAAACTGAGGTGTTTGATAGGGATGTTAATGTAGGAAATACACCATAATACATGGTAAATAGTATAAAAATAATGGCCAACTATAAAGCCATGCTACTAAGTGAGCCACTCTGAAAATAGCAGATTGCATTCTTAGCCAGAGAGATTTTTCTTAAAGCATGGAACGTTAGGTAGGACCTATAGGACCAAACTAACTCAGAACAATATTATCCAGGCAGTATAAGAAGTCTAACTGATTTCTTTTCCTTTGTTTGCCAGCAGCAGTTACAACTTATACAAGCCAAATGAATTCCAGTCTGACCACTGGTTTATAATAATTTTGAATGAGCTATTCCTAATATTTTGAATAAGGTTTACTCAGTCACGAGTTAAGTCTCTGTGGGCATGTCTATGGGTAAATATTAATGCAATGCAATAAACTCTGGTGCAGTTCATGCTGGATTTTATTGTGCCTGGGGCGGCAGCAATTTGAGCCAGGGTGGTACAGCACCAGTTGGCAGAGAGCACTGGGGATCAACCTGCCAACCCAAGGCTGCTCCTGCCTGGCTTCACGTGCTGCATCAGGGCTGGCTGGGGCACAAGGGTGCTCCAGTGCAGAGCTAGCCAGCAGGCAGGTCTGCACTGTAGCACCCTCATGCCCCTGCCAGCTCTGGTCACCATCTACATGTGCATTGTGGCAAAGTAAATAACTCTGCCATACCCTAGTACTTGTGTTGGGCAGTACTATCCTACAGCAGAGTTAATTGTTTGCTTTGGCCTAATAGCACTGCTTATGTAAACAGCGATGCTTTACTTGGGAGCTAATTAGGCAACTGTAGTAAGCATCTCATGTAGATGCACCCTGTATGTCAAAATCATGTACTTCAGCCCTCCTTAATCATTTGTACTTAGAATGTGGAACACAGGTTTTGGATATCAACTGAGGCCTTTCCTGACAGCGGCTTGGAGAAGGCACTTTGTGCCCAAAAGCTTGTCTAACACTTCTTCCACTGTACCATTGGTCCAAAAGTGGAGCCTGAAATTCAGGTCCAGATTTTAAAGGTTTTAGACCTTTAATATGCTCAGCATTTTAAAACATAATTAATTTAGCTGCCTAAATCCCATTTCTAATAGTGACTTAAACATTTATGAGTCTAGGTCTCATTAAAAATCCCTAGGCCTTTCAATGCTAAGTGAAACATTGCTTAGTTCCCTCTAAAAATCTGGGCGTTCATTCCAGTTCAGCTAGATACCCAAATGCGCATAACTCTGGCCATTATTTGAAATAGCATGATTTGAAACTGCTAAAAACATGTATAGTAAATATCTTACAATTATAAAATATATACACACACACATATAGATAATTATATCTTAAAATAACACTGAATTATCCCAAAGGCTTAAAACAGGTTTCCTCCCTCCTGCACAGCTTTAGAGTTTTATTTGTCTCTTTTGGACTGTCCTAGCAGCTGCCTCAAGTGCAGTCACAATTCAGCAATTTGACACATGTGACTCATCCAAATATAGGAGCAATTAACAAAATGTGATAAGGTTAATGGCAGCTTAAGTTGGAGATTCTGGAGAAAGTTCATAAAATAAATCTGAACCAGAAAAGAGAAGACTGGAATGACAGTTGAACAAGCTTTCATTAAAAAAAAAATTGGTAATACTTTAATTGATGAAAATCTAACACGAGATCACTCTGACTTTCAAGTCATCATTGAACTCCTAATGCTCACAAAAAATATAGACTGCAGTCTATTTCATGCTTTTGGGGGGGAGGAGAGCTTCAGAGAAGGGATTCAAATGAGAGACAATAAATGACCTTTGCGTGGTCAGAGAACATCCTGGTTCTGAGTGGAGAGGAAAGATTTTCATTCAAAGCATGGGTGGCTTGCCTGTCAGGACAGAAAGCATTGGATAGATGCCCAAGACACCTTTTCCATGACCAGTTTTAGTTAAGTAGAGCACTATTTTCATTGCCTACAATCTGCAGAACACCATAAAGCATTGACAGTAGATTCCATTCTTAGGTCAGGTCCCAGTTTCTCTTCTACAAATGGCTCCAAGTTCCACATGGCACAACCTGTCCTAAAATATGCTATCATTCTTTCTGATGGTGTCATAATTCAAAGTGACCAACCAGATAGTAGCCAAAATCATCTCCTCCATGTCATCAAACCAACTATTTATTAGTGGGAAGGGGGACCAAATGGTATCTCATATTATAGTCTCCACTGCTTGCCACATCCAAAAAACCCTCTGACTTTGAAACGAAGGTCCAAGTACTCTGTTATTGTTAAGCTCTTCTTGATACAAGAACTGGTGTCTTTATACCAACTTTGTGATTCCTGCATTGTGGGGTGAGGGGCTTGCTTTTGCTTACCTTTGGCTGTTTATGACTCCAATGTTGTGGACAAGAATGGTGGGAGATGGTGTGGAAGGGTAGATAACATGAGAGATATTTAAGGGTAGGGAAGAGAAAGAGAAAATAAAACATATGAAAAGGAGAGAGAGCATGAGGTAAGCATGGGGTTCAGGCAAACAAGTGAAGCATCAGTAACTGATCAATGAATTAAGAAAGGACCAATTAATAACTTAGCAAATCAGTAGGGCAGTGCATAAAATACTGATCTTATAGCAGAGTTGGACTTTCAAGTTCTAATAATGGCTGTTCCAGTCTATACAGCTAATACATATCATTGTATAGAGGTATGATGTTTTATTGGGCAGCAGAATGATTGTTAACATGCCCAGATCACAGTGGATTGGTTAAACTGTACCAGGGAAGCTGGAGAACTTTAGTAGCCAAGTTACCTCAAGTTCAAGGGCAATAAAACATCCCTGAATGGGCTGAGAAAAACAAGGCATAAGATACAATCACATTGGTGCTGGTGTTCAGAGAGGAGATGCCATAGATAGGGGTATAAGTAAAATGTGACTGTTGGATGCCCAGTTGACATCAGAGGCAGACAAAATTCTTGGGCTAGAGGTGGTATCTTTTATTAGACCAACTATACAGTAGCAAAAAAAAATGTCTTTGAAAGCTTTTGGGTCCAAATACCCTTCATCAGGCAGAGGGGAATTCAAAGATTGTAAAAGTTCTCCCAGGTAGAAAATAAACTTGCACAGGGGAGGAAAAGGATGGCAGGGTTCCCCTGAGTTTCAACATCCATTTGTGGAAAAGTTGGTTGGTGAATATGCAGATTAGACAGAGACAAAGCTCCGGCAGGTTTCTTCCCTGAAGATGTCAGATGTCAGGCAGGGGGCTGAATTTTGCTTATTTTCTGTTTATCAATAAAGTTTGCATTTCCAAATGGCTCATTACAATATCTTCCAAGTTTCAGGAATATAGCTTGTAGCCATAGTGGTCTGAAAAGCAGAGGCAGACAAAACCCTTGGGCTAGAGGTGATATGTTTTATTAGACCAACTATATAATAGCAAAAAAAGTTTTTCCTTTGCAAGCTTTAAGGCTCAAACACCCTTTATCAGGCAGAGGAGAGTTCAAAGATTGTAGAAGTTCTCCCAGGTAGAAAAGAAACTTCATTTTTCACAGGGGAGGCAAAGGATGGTGGGGTTCCCCTGGGTTTCAAAGTCCTATGTGAAAAAGTTGGTCAGTAAACATGCAGATTAGGCAGAGACAAAGCTCCAGCAGGTTTCTTACCTGAAGGTGTCAGCTGTCAGTTTCTTTTCTACCTGACCAGCCCTGTGGTCTTAGATCTCCTACCCATGTATACAGATTAACAAGCTTTCTTGTCAGGGAGTTTTCCTAGATCCTAGTCTGTGAACTGTGGAGAAGGAAAGGAAATGAGAGCACCAACTTTCTCTGTGTCATGTTTAAAGTCTGCGGGGCCTGGATGCTTCATGGCTGCTATTACTGAATGTTACTGTGATCATGCCCAGAACATGCAGGCCACAATCCACATGCATAAGAAGTCATATTCCCCATCTGATAAATTTAAAATCTGCAAAGATGAAAAGCACATTAAGGCTTTGGGGATGAGGAAAAGAAAGGGAGGGGGGATTGGCAAATTCGCCAGTACAATCCAATTAGCTTCTGAATAACAATAGTAAGGAGAAAAAATAGCTTGCAAATACTGGCACAAATGCATAGCACTGAGGGGTCAGAGAAGAACTGTTAACTACCCAGGTTTCTAAGACTGATCACTGCTTAAGTGTTCAGCAAAATGTTAGCTTCAATAATATGGCATCTGTTTGATTACTGTTGGTCATTGAGATGATCTATGTTAGTTAAAGCTGAACTCTCTTGACCTTGTGCTGATACCATTGCAGGGTTCCACAAGACAAATTGCAATGCTCTGCTATTTCATACTAGTCAATGTCTTTGGGTTTGTACCAGGTACTGATATTACACGTCTGCTCAGCTGTGCATGGCATCAACATGGCTTTAATTACTGCTACCTGTCAGACTCAACATGTATCTGTAGAGTGAATGGGAAAGATGAAAGGTAGGCAGAGTCAGGTGTCACACATTTCCCAGCACCTTTAACTGACTTGCTACCCTGGGAGGTAAGAGGAAATTCCGTTCTTCCAGAGTGAAAATGTAAAGATCTATAAAGATTTACACTATCAACAGCAAGGTGTAATTGGCTGTTTCTTAAGAAAACAAATATAGATTAGCAAGAGGGTGGGTAGAGGAGGGGAACTTGGCCTCTGATAGACTATATGCAGCTACATCCACATTTCTTATGACAATAGTGTAAATGTTGCAAGTTTGTTTCATTTTACTTACAATTATGTCTCTCACTTGCTTTGCTAACATTTCAGTTTCACTGTAAAATGCAATGTTCATAAGAAAACACTGGCCCTGTGTATTTTGAGAGCCAGGGTATAAAATCTTAAATAAAAATAATCCACATAAATGTATTAAAAGAAGTTACAGTTTGAAGCTGTATAAATGTATTGATGCAAAACATTGCCTGTAAGCTAGACACAGGCATGAAATCAGTAGCTCTGAACATGAGTATTAAAGACTGCCAGATAATTGGGAAGTATTTTTCTAATATTATTAGCTATGTTTGGAGGGAAATGGTACTTTGCCTCTGGGAGTTATACTCCCAAAATTCAATGTGTCAAATTTGATTTAGAGAAACTAATGAATGGTCCTCAAATAATCTTCGTGCACACCTTCCAGATTGGGTGGGTACCTTCATTCTTAGAAAGAAAGCCAATGTAAATGCTGTTTTTGAATGGCAACCCTACAGCATTTCAAACATAGATTCTCATTGTTCAGAGTACTTGTATGAGAGATGAAAACATATAAAGTAAAAAGATATACTATTTATCTATCTATCTATCTATCTATCGATATATAGCTTGTTAGTGGGTACACTCATACATATGTGTGTGTCTCTATATCGATAGATAGATACATAGATAGATAATGTGTCTGTATCTATATCTATATATTTTAGATACACACACACATCTATCTATCTATCTATCTATCTATCTATCTATCTATCGATCGATAGATATAAACATACATATATTAGGGCATTGTTCCGTTTCGCCTTGAGTTTCAAGGTTTCGACACAACAGCATTTCGTTTTGAATTTAATTTAGAGTCAAAATAGCTGTTCCATTTTGCTTCATTGAAACAGTGAAGCTGTTTCAACACTGGTTTGACCTTTTGCCCATTAGCTATAATGGGGAAGCTCGAAACAGCCTCTTTCATCTGGCAGGCAGATCAGGGCTGTGGGCCCCCAATTTTCCTGCCAGATGAGGGAGGGAAACTGGTGCTGCCACCTGGGACTGGGGAAGGGAACTGAGACTGATTGCTCAGTTCCCCTCCCCAGTGCTAGATAGGGGTGGAGATGGGATGAGGGACTGACTTCCTATCCCCAGCCCAATCTAGCACAGGGGATGGTAACTGAGGCCAGCTGGGCTGACTTCCCATCCCCAGCCTGATCTATTGTGGGGGATGAGAACTCAGCCCAGGTCGGCTGAGTTCCCATCCCCAGCCTGATCGTAGGGCTAGGGAGGGGAACTGAGCAATCAGACTCAGTTCCTTTCCCCAGTCCGATCTCAGCACTTGGAAAGAGAACTGAGCCGGGGGTCAGTTCCCTTCCCCTGTGCTATGATCGGCTTCCTGCAGCCCGGCAGCAGGAGACGGGGAGAGCCAGGGATGCACTCCCAGCTGCTGCTGGGAGCACAGCCCTGGTTCTCCTCTGTCTCCTACCACCTCACTGCTGGATGCTTCGAAACTCAAAACATTTTGAAACTTTCAAAACATTTTGACTAGCCTCGTTTTGTTTCAAGGCTGTTTTGAAGCCCTTTGTTTCAATTCGATTTTGTTGTTTCAAGCTCGAAATGAGTCGAAACAGTGTTGAATCAAAACAGCTGGTCAAATTTTGCAAAGCCCTAACAGATATATGCATATACATTTGGGCTGTGTGAAATGGCACCATTTCATTTCGCCTTCAGTTTCACCAGTTCAAAGGAACAGCGTTCCATTTCAAATTTAATTTCAACTCAAAACAGCTATTCTGTTCCATTCCATTGAAACTGAAAGGCTGTTTCGATGCTGTTTCAATGTTTCGCTGGGGGCGGGAAGTCAGCCCAGCTGAGTTGACTTCCCATCCCCAGCGCTAGATCGGGCTGGGGGGGTGGAGAGTCAGCCCAGTGGGCTCACTGGGAGGCAGAGGCAGAGAGTCAACCCAGCTAGGCTTACTTCCACTTTTTGCAGTGCAATCGGGCAGGGGGAAGTCAGCCCAGCCAGTCTCACTTCCACCCCCCGCACTGCAATCAGTTTGGGGGGTGAAGAGTGAGTCCAGTTGGGCTCACTCCCACCCCCTGTGCTGTGATCAGGCATGGGGGAAGAGAGTCAGCCCAGCTAGGTTCACTCCCACCCCCTACACTGCGATCAGGTTGGGGGGGCAGAGTCAGCCCAGCTGGGCTCACTTCCATCCCCCACGCTACAATCGCAGCTGGGCTGACTCTCTGCCCCACCTCACCCAATCGCAGCATGGAGGGGGGAAGTGAGCCCAGCTGGGCTGACTCACTGCCCCCCACCACGAGAACTCAGCACCCCCCGCCGGATCACAGCGCTGGGGAGGGGAACTGAGCCTGGGCTCAGTTCCCTTCCCCTGTGCTGTTATTGGCTTCCAGCAGCGGGAGACAGGGAGAGTCAGGGCTGCGCTCCGAGCTAGCGCTGGGAGCGCAGCCCTGGTTCTTCCTTGTCTCTTGCTGCTGGCTCTGAAACTCGAAAGGTTTTGAAACTTTTGAAATGTTTCAACTAGCCTCATTTTGTTTTGAGGCGAAGCCCTTCATTTTGATTCAATTTAGCTGTTTCAAGCTTGAAATTAGTTGAAACAGTATCGAATTGAAACAGCCGGTGAAATTTCACACAGCCCTAATACATATACATATACTATACGTATACACACACACACACACACACACACACAGATAGATAGATTATATATTGTTTTACATATTTTCATTGTGTGTGTGTACCCTACAGCATTTCAAACATAGATGCTCATTATTCAGTGTATTTGTATGAGAGATAATAACGTATAAAGTAAAAAGGTGTGTGCGTGTACCTCTGCTGTTTTAAAAAGCTATATGTATTAGAGGTGCACCAATAGAGATTTTGAGGGCTGATACCGATAGCTGATTTTTAAGGAGGCATATTGGCCAATACTGATCCAATTTCTGATACAGCTGTGTGCTGCTGGTAAATCTGTTGTTTTGGTAGGGAAGGGGGGAAGGAAGGGGGAGGGGGGGCAGATCAATGATGCCTGTGATGAGGCAGGGAATGGAACTAGGGTAAGTGCTGCTCTGCCAGGGCATGGGATGGAGCCATGGCTCATCTGGGAGGTGCAGGTGGGGGCAGCTGCCACCACTGTGTGCATCCCAGGAGGGCACAGGGCAGGGGCATATGCCCCCAGATCAGCGTGGGGCGTGGTCAAGGTGGTCTGCAGCTATGGACTATGGCCAGGGCTGTGTGGGGCTCTTCCCAGTGGGGGGGAGCAGGCTGGGCTGTGCTCGGGGCGGGTGGCGGTGGCGCTGGGAGGGGTAATGGGGTGGGGGCTGCAGCCACCCCAAAATTCACCTGAGTCCTCCTCATAGCCCTCCTCCCAGTGCCGCTGCCACTGCCGCTCTCCCTGAGTGCAGCCCCAGCCCAACTCTCCCTCTACACACCAGGAAGAGCCCAGAGCAGCCCCAGCCCACAGCTGCAGCCCACCCTGCTCTGCCCCACCCTGCCTCATGCAGATCCAGGGGCACATACCCCCTCCTGTGCCCTCCCGTGGTGCACGCAGCAGTGGAAGCACCCCTCAAAACACCCCCCAGATGAACCACAGCTCCATCCTGCACCCTGTCCTGCCACAGCTGGGCAGCACCTGCCCCAGCCCCAGCCCCACGCCCCTTTCCTCTTCCCTCCCCTTCTACCACAAGAGACTTACCAGCTTCACGCAGCTCTCCAAGCTGCTGGGCTGTGCTCCTCACCTCCTACATGCTGTGCTGAGGCTGTGTGCATGCAAGGGCATTTATCAGCCAAATTATCGACCCCATCAGGATGATTCCCATACACTCAATTTTCTTATATATCGGTACTGATCCAATATCAGACTGATGTATCAGTGCAGCTCTAATAGATCTATAGATATACATATACACATACATACTGGAGTAACACATATACACAGTCTAGAGCAGCAGGTCTAATTTTATATATATACATAAATTAGAGGTTTAACAAGCAATTTTTGTCCTCTGGGCAGTGGTGGTAGCCACTGCCAATCTTTTACCCTAAGTCAGTGCTGGGGCTGGTGCACTACTCACCCACCCCTAGGTATGCTACCACTCTTCACAATAGACATGATCCTTGTATACTGGTTTATTGCAGAGAGTGCTTGTGGGGCTTGCCAAACTTGGAGCTGTGAACTTTCAGAACTTTTACATATTGAGCTCATAACTGGGAAAGACAGGGAACATTAGAGCTTTGGGAATTTTTTTAAGGGGAAGTAGCAAACAATTTATTTTCTGTATCTTTGTGCCATTTATTTAATTTGGTGGGGTTTTCCTGGTGCATTGGTGTTTTTGGAATAAATATACTAATGGAAATACAGTGGTGCATGCTAAGAGTTCATATACTATGGTGCCTGGCAGTAGTATAAAACCCAAAGATGCACAGTTATGTCTATTAATTGAGACTATTTCTTTCTGTTTATGCTGGTGATCAATCAGAACTTTTGTGTCCCCTTGTTACCTGACATTATAAAAGCAATGGTACCCAGAAATAAGTACGGGAAAGAAAATTCAATGGACCCTTATTTTTCAGCCCATGAGAAAGATGTTGACAGATTTGAATGCTTTCTTTTTACTGATGTGTTTCATTCCTAAAGCATTCCTGGAGTTGCTTTGTGTCTTTTTGCAAGACTTTATATTATATGATGAAATAATCACTGGTGCAAAGGAGACAACCAAGTTGATGCATCAGACCATCTGAGAACTCCCTTTTGTAGAGAAACACAGACATATAGCCAGCTCCTTTGACACTCTGGGCAGAGGAGGTGGGGAGAGGGGAGGGATAGAGGCATACCTAAATAAGGTTTCTGCCCTGGGCAACTGGAGGCTCCAGCAGGTGTCCAGGACCCAGCGGGTGGATACACGAGGGCTGTAGGATCTTGGCACTGTGGAGGGAAGGTCCCCCCCAGCCAAGGTGTTAAGAGACAACTGAAGAGACAACTGCATGCTTTGATGGGTGAAGATATAAATTTCATAATTCAGTGGCACAGGTCTCCCTCCCCACTTTCTTCTTATCCCCTGGCTCCTTCCTCCAAGCATGTAGCTCCCAGGACCCTAGAGTCTCCCTGTGTCACTGCCTGTCTCTCTCCCACTCCACACAGCCAGGGCCTGCAGCATCTATTCCAGCAGCCCCTGCCTCCACCTCTCACCTCCTTTGATCAGCACCTCGGATTTATGCCTTCCTCTCGCACCCTCAGTTATAATATTGGGGAAACCCCCTGAGTGGTGCAGATCTAACACAGCAGTTTTTATTCTCCATCCCAGTGTTCAGGCTATTTCTGCTTGCTGGCAAAGACAAGTAGGCAGGCAGGAGTAAATAACACCAGCCTTGGGGTGTTCTAAGTTATACCAGGGACATCCAACTGGTGGCCCATGGGCCACACTAGGCTCCTAGTCTGGACACCATTGCTTTTCTGCTGCTCTGCCAGAGTCTCCAGGCTCCCCTCTCCCCCTCCACATACCACTTGTGCTGCCAGCCCTTGCTCCCGTGGGTGAGGCAATGCAGTATGACACATGGGGAAGAGGGAGCCCTTGGTTGGGAGGAATTGAGGAGGACCAAGGGACCCTGTATGGCATGGGGGGTGGGGCATGTGGCATGGTGCAGTGCAGTGCAATGCAGGGGAGAGGAGGGGATGAGGTACAGTGGGTGCAGCAGGGGGTTGCCATGGTGGGGAAGAGCCCACATAGCAGGTCGTGCAGTCCTCAGTGTGTGGCTGTGGGCCTGTGGCTCCGGCCACTCAGAAGTTGGGCAGTTCTGAATTACACTAAAGGTGAACCACCCCACTGCCAGCCCTTGAATCTGGGTGGGAGGCAATAAGACACCTTTCCCCTCTCCACTCTTTGCCAAGCAGAAGACCAAGTTGGGACCAATTTACTACTTAATTTTGTTTCTAAGCTTTAATGAATTCAGTCAAAGCTCCTGGATACTGAAGTTTTGAATTCCTGCATTTCCCAGTCAGGCATTGATCCAGCAGAAACTGTAGTTGTAGTTGTCCTGGCACCATCTTTACTCTCCTCGGGTGCTGTATGAGAAAAGAATCTTGTACGGTAGAGGACAGGGCCTTTTGGTGTAACTGAACCTAGAAGGACTTCCTCTGAATTAGAGAAAACACAAAGGCAACAAAGATCCAAAAGATTCCAATTTGACAATGAAAATAGCAGTCTTAAAACACAAAGCTCACATTGTTCTTTTCCTTTCTTTGCAGTCAGCAAATTCAAGTGTTCGCTGATTTTTTTGTACTCCTTTCCAGTTTGCGCCACCTAATGCCAGTGCTGTAAAGGAGCTGTAAAGTCATGGCAACAATTGAAAATCTTGCCATCTACAGCAGAGCCTTGCTAGATTCTATACCCTAGTAAGTACCACTGTGAGGAGATGCTGTCTTCAGCTCTGTCCTCTGGTGCAGAGGAGTTGTAAGAAAGATAAGAGTATTCTGTTAGTTTTAGGCATTTTGTTTTGTTTTGTTTTGTTTGTTTGGGCAGTGGACAGAAGCCTTAAGCTGCTAATTTTTTTTTTTGGTCTCCTGTTTTCATACAACGCATTGTTACTTGAATGCACTTTTTGTGCAGTTTTGTTCAGCTTGCAGGACTCCAGCCAAACAAGTATTAATACATACTGATGTTTTCCAGCTGACAGCCGTATTGATTTGATTTCCACAATTTTACAAGTCACCTTCCACCCTCCATGACAAGGCCCTTTTTGGTGCCTGCACTTTACTTCCTATTACCACTTTCCACCTAAACCAAAATGAATGGAGAGAGGTAGTTAGCCATGTTAAATCAGACAGGAAGGAGGAGGGCAGAGTGGCACCTTATAGGCTAACTCATTCAGAGAGGAGAGGGAATAGAGATTATTAGGAAGGAATGAACTAAACAGAAAAAAACATTTAAATGTGCCATATATTGAGCCTTCTCTTTACAACCAAGTAATATTAACCTACATCCCACAGTCTGAATATTCATTTGCCACAATATAGGAGATATTATCAGTGGCTCTCATCAGCAGACTATAGTGCTAGGACTGTATTATTCTTAGTGTTCTACTATCCAGTCCTGGGCTAAGTTAGCCCGAGATAGAAGGAAGCTGAGCAAAAATTTCCAAGATAACTAATGAGGTACGCAGATGGTCTGTAGTGGATGAAACATACACAGTGAACAGGAACATTCTGGTAATGGTCATCATGCATCATGCTCAACTTTTAGGGCTTAGGGAATACTTAAAATCGTATGCCATGACTTCTCATTTTGGTGAGATCTCTCTTTTTTTCCCCTCTGTGTCTGTACCATCTAGTTCGGCATAATTAAGGGTTGTTTCTATCAGCTGGAAATAGTCACCTACTTTTCAGTGTTACCAATTCTGTCTTTTTGGGGGAAGGAAAAAGCAGAAAGAGGTTCACCTACATTTGCACAGCATTAGTTTGTATCTGAGAGGGCAAATCCACATCTGGAAGGGGCCTTCATGAAATCAGGCTGGGGGTGATATTGGTTTGTTGTTGGTAGACATTTTAATGCCTTTTTTCAGAGAGAGAAAGAAGCCAGATTCCTTTAAAAGAGCAGCTGTTGTTTTCTTGTTGAAACCATTTCTTGGTATCAAATCTGCCCCTTAAGGCAGAGAGATTGAGAGAGCAGTAGCAGGGCAGGACAGGGCACTGCTGAAGTCATTCATTATCCTTGAATTTCTTCGATTATTGTGATGATTCAGGGAATCTAAATAGAATGTAAATTTGGGTTAATATTATGACTTGGTTGTAAAAATTGCTGAATCCTGAAATGTTTCTGTAAATCCATTTTTGTTGATAAGGCCTCCAACACCAGTCTAAAGATAATGGAAAGCACTTGACTTTAGCATGGGTACTTTGACGTGCAAAGGCCATGCTAAAGAGACTGGCTGGAGACAGGAGAACTAGTTTTCTCTTGCTCACCTGAGGGGAAGGGTTGGAGAGTGGATATTTCTCACAGAACTGAGGTAACCAGTGGTTTTAAAAGGACTCACAGGGGGAGACATCACAGAGACCCACAGCAAACATAGAATGAGAGAGGGGAAGGCACAAGTAATATGCTTTTGAACAGCAAGGGCCTGGCTTAGCTACAGAACCAGCCAAGGTTGCTGAGTGGAGTTACAGACACTTTGTAGGATAGGATTATGATTCAGAATGACCTTCACAAAGTGGAAAAATTGTCTGAAATCAACTGAATAGACCCCAGTAAGGACAAGTGCTTAGGATGAAACAATCAAATGCACTAATACAAACTGGGGAACAATGGATAGGTTCTGTCACTGCAAAAGAAGACCTGGGAGTTATAATGGATCACAAGATAAATACGAGTCAATTGCCTGCTGTTGCAAAAAAAAAAGCCAATTGCACACTGGGTTGCATTAGCAGAAGTATTGCTTGCAGGTCAAGGAAACTGATTCTTCTGCTCTATTCAGCTCTTGTGAGCTCTCATCTAAAGTACTGTGCCCATTTTGGGGCACCACACTTCAAAAGAGACAGACAAATTGGAAAGAATACAGCAGAGAGCAAGAAGTGTTATTAGAGACTGAAGTGAGAGCTGATAAAGGTCTTCAGACACCTGAAGGGTGATGATAAAGAGGATGGTGATAAAACAGGGGCGCTTAACCTCCAACCTGTGGGCAAAAAGCAGCCCGTGGAGCTATCATGGCTTGCGGCTCTCCCCACAGGTCTGGAAATTTGGTAGCAGGGGAGCATTGACTGTTAATACAATCCCCCTCCCCATTGCTAAATCCCGAAACCCCCAAATCCCTGTGTGGCTAGTCAGACCCAAGCTACGTCCTCTACCTCCATGGGGCCAGACCATGCCTCCTGCTTCTGGATCAGGGTCAGGACACATCTCCTTCCCTCAGCGGGGCCCGGTTGGTGCCTGGCCATGTTCCTTTCCCCTACAGAGCTGGGCCATGCCCCCTTCCCTCCCCATGGGGCTGAATTGGGGCTTGACCATGCCCTCTTCCCTCTCCACAGGGCTGGGTCAAGCTCCTTTCTGCTCTTGGGCTGCGTTGTACTGGCCTTCCCCTTGCCCCCACTTTGCATGGCCCAATGGTGCCTGTTGAGCCCACCCAGGTGCTGGACTAGGAACAGCAACTGGATCTGGCCCACAGACAGACCAGGCACTGCCAATCTGGCCCACTGGACAAAAAGGTTGGGCACCACTGTGGTAACCCCTCTTCTGTGGCCACAAAGAACAGGATAAGGAATAATGGCTTTACGCTGCAACAAAGAAAATGTAGCCTAGATATTTGGAAGAACTTTCTAACTATGAGGAGGGTTAAGCACATTGCAACAGTTTACTGAGGGAGGCTGTGCAATCCTTTGAAGTTTTCAAGAATATGAGCTAAGCTGACAGACCTCCATGTTTCAGAAAACAAACCACGATCTGCTCAGTAAGACCCTGGATCATGCCAGCGGACCTAACTCCAACCCAAAGAATGCTCAGTACATTGATGGAATTGGCAGAACATGCTGGGTTATTATTTCTCTTTAATCTGTGTATTTATTATGCTATTGAGTAAGGAGCAAAAAGGAGTATGATGTGCGCATGTATGTGCTTGTACGTGGCTATCTGCTTATGCCTATCACATGCCCCTGAAGAGTTAATATGTAGCCCCAGAATGTCCACATGACTGGAGTGGTAAGGGTGTGAGCAAGGTACAGATAATCTGAGGGGCTCAGTGGTGGGCCCAGGGAACAGCCAGTCTCATATTGTGTCCCCCAACTCTCAAAAGGATCTGCTACACAGGGGAGAGTGTGCCTTAAGACCCCAAGCCAGGGACAGCAACTAGACTATGGAGGTTTTAAAGCAATGGAAGAATTTATCTGTACCACTTCCATAGAAGTCCTGATTGGACCTCCAAGAAGCATGTCCTACACAGCTCTGCTTGCTCCAAATGTATGAAACACAGATCTGGTGTTTACATGTGCATGTAATTCTATATTACTCTGGGATTGGTTATCCTGGTTGGCTGGGTAAGACATACATGGGAGGGCCTTTATCTTTGCACCTCCCAAGAACAAGCTGGAGCCTGTTGTTGTTATGCTGTGCAGAGGCTCATGATACACAGCACAGAAGCATTAGAACTCACCAGGCTCTGTCAGGCTGCTGGCTCTGAGTGACTGCTGAGTAACACCAAGCACAGGTGGTGTCGGCCTTCAAATCTTATCTGCTGAAAAAGACTTTTGCCCCATGAAACTAGAGGGATCTGTTGTTTAATTGTTAGGTTTGTGTCACGGGTGCCAGCCCACCCAGTGCTGGGCCATGATATTCCCTGGTGGCTACTCTGCCCGTGACCATCTTAGCCCTCTAAGAGTCCTCCCCATCCTGTCACTTGCCACGCCTGGATGTAAATGTGTACTTATGAAAAGGAAGGCTGCCCCCGGCATTCTGGTGAGGTCTCACACTAATTAGCACAAGTGCCACAGCTCCTTGCCTTAAGGGCTGATTTACATAGCCTCCTTCTCACCCCTTGTAGCCACACCCAAGCCTCTCAGGTGTTACCAATCCACCCATTGTCACCAATCCCCAGGCCCAATCTGGGCTATGGGCTCCCTGGCCCTTACCAATCTCCTCCTGAGGCCCTGGCCCCACTCCCAGGTCAGATGAGACCTCCATCTCCCCTCCAGTCTCAATCCCAAAACCTTCCCACTATCCTAGCCCCAAGGCTGTATGCACATTGTACCCCAGCCCTCTGGCTGTATACCCATAGGCATCCCTGGTGTGAGTCCAAAGTCTCTTT
>NW_005843040.1:310318-317868 GCF_000455745.1 Alligator sinensis
GCACAGGAATTCTTCTTATGTAGCTACTAGGGTGAGACTGCCCACCCCAGCTCAGGCCTTGGGTTTATATCTTCCCTAAGCCTGGCCCTTTGCTGGTCAGGTGACTCCCCTGATTGACACCTGAGCTTTCTCAGCAGCCTTTCCTCCTCTTAAATAATAGGTGCCCTGGTATAGTTTACTTTTACTAAGCTATTTTTAATATTTATACTGATGTTGTTATAATTTATGCAGATACAACCTATGATACAGTGAAGGCATGTGTTTATAAATCAATGAATTATATATGTATATAAATATACATGTCTATCTATCTATCTATCTATGGATAGAGATATAGATCTATATACATGCATAATTAATTGCTAGAGATATATATAGAGCACTCTCTCTCTCTTTCTCTCTCTATATACATATATATAAACCTGATTCATTTCCTGTCTATATGGAAAGTATTGGTATTGTCTGCTGTATTTTAAAAAATGTTCCACTTTTTCCCTTGCTGTCCTTGTCCAGACCATATACTTTATCAAGTGGCTTCTGATTGAAAACAGCCTTTTAATGCAGCACAAGTAAGAACTCAGTATTCTAACATATGTATATCCTTCCCTTTTTTAGGCAAAGCAGTGCTTACGGCTACATTGAGATGGTAGAATGGAAAAGCACAGAATTGGCCTTCAAGCCACTGCTGCACATTTATCAAACAGACTCAGAATAAAATACACATTTTTTTAGCAACAAGGTTTATGTGATATCTAGCATGTGAACATCTTTTGAAGAAATAATGGCTTTATCTTTTATCCTTAAGATGAAGTGCCAGAAAATATCTCCATGGCTAGGTATAGACGTTAAAAAGCCCAAGGCAAAATCAATCCGAGTCATGCAGTTTTCTGTAAGCAGTGTAGTTTAGGTTGGTGGCAAACAAAACACACATTCACCCTTTGGTGGGGAGGGAAAATCTTAAACTGGGTTCCATCATTTTTAAACCAGTCGATATGCGCTGAACTTCTGTTCTGTTACAGATACAGACTGGCTTTGTGTGCCAAACTGCTCTTCCGTTATGGGTACAGACCAGTTTCTGATCACTTATACTGGTAAAAGTATAATATCTGTACTTGGCCCATAAGATTATGGCCAACAGACCTTGGTTACCTGGATAGTATCACCAAGTGACTGAAATGTGTCAGTGTTTGCTACCAGCAGTAGAAAGTCCTATGTGTGGACACTTGATATAAAATTCTGCTTTCCAAGCTGTGGAAGAATGAACTACCTGATGACACCTAGAGCATGGCTAGCATTTCAAAATCAGTTTGTCTGTGCAGTGCATGGGATAGGGCAAGTGAATGAAAAAACTCCTTTTGAATCTTGACTTTTTCCCTCCTATCTCCTTCTCTGACCACATTTTCATGGACTCTCAAAATTCCTTCGTCTGCATCTGATAAACTCTTTCACAAGGTCCTCTTCAAAAAAAGCACCCTTCCCCCAACATACCTATCTGATTTATGCTGACTTTTGATTACATCATCAGCTTAGTGTGCTTGAGTAGAGTGGGAGATGCAAAGTAATTTTCCACTTTTGCATCTTGGTTTTATTTATTCTTTCCTCAGCTTGTCCCCCTCCCCTACAGACCTGGATGGAAGAGAACACCAATGGGAGGAGTCAGGGGATGAGATCAATCCATCATTCGAAAGCAGATTCTTTATCTGTTGCAATTTGTTTTTCATTTTCAAAATAATGTTTATTACTTGGAAAATACTCTGGTCTTCACATTGCATTGAATGTGATTCAAGGAAAACCAGAGCCCTAAAAATAACACAAGTGATACTTCATATAGGCAGCTGTGGTTGCACTGCATAGTTAACGTGTGCTTGCAAGTCTGCATGTACGTGCAATCATGGTGTTACTGTGTAGAAAAGACAATGGGTGATATCCAGGCCCTAGTGAAGTCAGTAAGAGCTTAGCTTTTGATTCTAGGAGGGCTAGGAATCCTTCCAAAGTTGTCTTCCAGCATTTATGCACTCATATACTACGTGTTAGAGAGGTGCACACAAGAACTGAGATAGACCAGGCAAAGAATAAGTATTGTACTGCATATTAACCAGTGACTCAGTGCTTGGGCTCACATGGGTAAAATTAAAAGCATAATTAGTCCACTGAATTCAGTTTTCTGTGGCACATATATTGGTGTGGAGACAAATACCCTCTACTATTTAAAAGAAAAACCTCACATATGGACTGTAATTCAGAGGTAATTTAAGCAGAACCCTTTTTCTTTAGACGCACAATACAAGAATGCATTTGAAAGTGAAATGAATCAAAATGACAAGCAAATAGTACAACCAAATAGCAAACTGAATTTGCAAATGTCCTGGTGGTTATGACACAGATGCCACGGTAAAGTTTGCCAAGAAACCATGCGCCATCAACCAAAAATAAATTTTAGAGCTTGGCACTTGAGCTTTGAAGTTGCCTATTTCTGTGAGTGAGGTTGCAGCTCTTGGCTTCACTGGAACTGACAGGCTCAGGCCAGGGAATAATCCACAAGACAATCAACAGGAAGATGCACTTCCCAGTTGAGTTCTGGAGTTACGAGTGGTTTGCCCAATATGCTTTGGATTTACATTGCTATTTTTAAAATGATAAGCTATACCCAAGTTTCCCCTTCTGCCTTCCCTCTCTACTCTGTGTATATATTGTGGTCAGCCTCTTGTCTGAGGCAGGACATCAATCAGGAAGTTAACCAGGGATCTATATGCTGTTCTTTGAAAATGTTGTTCCAGCACTTGGCTTATGTGTCTTAGAGCTGCCAAGTTCCCCCCACAAATGGCCACAGTTTTTGGCTCTCTTACGAGGGTAGATAGAGGAAAAGCCTGAAGAAAAACATGTTCTACTCCACAATTAACAGGAAGAAGCAGTGCCGAGTGAGCAGTATGGCTGCTACACACTTGTATGCTTTGCATTTGCCTTATTTCTTTTAGGTGTTTTGTCTAAAGAAAGCCAATCTTTGTGCAGACATATTGCAATGTGCACTAATGGGCAGTGCAGGAACTCAATTTGATTTGCTAGGGGCTGAGGTAAATAATTTGGCTGGATTATCTCCTGTTTTGTAGGCCACGTTGATATATATTTAACCCTTGCACCTACCCATAGCCAAAACTCAGACTCTGCTCTTACAGCACCAGTTGGGACCTAAATGATATTGGTCGGCACCAACCTATTTACTACTTTTTCCCTCAGATTCTTGACTTTTAGATTATTGGGCAGGTTGCTGCTGAATCTCAGGCATCTTGCACTATGGTTTAGTACAGAGGTTGGCAACCTACAGCCCATGGGCTGCCTGTGGCCCCTGGGACCATTGGATCCAGCCCATGGAGCTGGGTTTGCAGCAGTGTTCAATAGTGAAGGCTTTGCTTGTGCTGCACTGCACTGCATTTTGCCACGGCTGGGTGCCTGAAGAGTGGGGATCTTTCCTGTGATGCGCTACAGTGAGGTGGCAGGGAAAACTGGCAACAGGGAGAGGCAGTGGTGGTGGCTGGACTCCAGCATCAGCCTGCTTTGGCCAAAGCTGGGCCATTCTGACTGGCTGATAGAAAAGGTTGCTGACTATTGGGTGAGTAGAAGATTTATTAACAAAAAGATGTTTTGCTTTTGAATAGATTATTGCTGATACTTTTGATTGGCCATCAGAAGGCTTCAGCCCCTGAGAGTGATTATGCATCATGGACCCCATTCTACTTATTCTCTGGATGTGAAGCTTTCACTGGGCATAGCTAAAATCTCTGCAGTCCGGTGAAATTCCTCCTGTTGGAGTCCTAGCTGTGCAGGTGCCTAAGAATCTCTAGTTTAGCCACAGCACTTTAAAATAAGTAGCATATTCAGTGAGGTGAAATGCCACTGCATACTGCTATCTGTCAAAATTAAGTCAAATCTGAGGAAACAATAATTTCTCTCTCCCCAGTCTATATAGTGCTCAGCTGCCCTTTAAATTACCTTATACATTCCTTGATATGGATCTGTGCAACACATGGAGACTCCAGTCTCCTCGGGCATCCTCAGAATAATGTGTTGTGTGTTTGAGATAGAGAGATTGCTCAAGATTTCATCTATACAGGTGAACTTGAGCAATTTCTTCATGGAGTTTCCAGGGCACAGGCATGTGTGGACATGCACATGAACAGGTAGGAAATTGCACATGAGGACTTGGAATGCCAGTGTCATAGGCTCAGCAGGTTTAATATTACACACTGCTTTTCTTTTGGTTTAGATTGGTCAGTAAGCTCTACAATGTAAACACAGGCCCTGATCCCACCGGAAGACGCTTACAATCAGGGGACTCATCCAGATCTGGTGGCAAGCAGGAGGGCTTCCTTCCCTCCTCTCTCCTCCTCCCCCCCCCCCCCCCAAAAAAAAAAAAAAAAATCTCATTTAGCTAAGTTTGGAGTGTCTAGCTGGTTTCTGAGTGATATAAATACTACATTTCAGATTACACCAAATGGAAAAGGCATGTTTGTTATATCTGAATAATCAAAGGGCTTGTTCTAATCTGGTTCTTTCTTTAAGCAAAGGTTACTGTTGTGTTAAGGAAAAGCATGGACTATTTCAGCCACCAAATATTTTTTGAGATCACTCTCAGCAGCTTCAAAGGATGGTAATGGGGATGTTGGGGGTTAGCAGAGAAGCTGGAATTCAGCTTTAAATATAGCAATAATTGTCTAGAATCACAGCACTGAAGATTTTATTTTGCCCATTAGAGATGTGTTTGCTAAGTGCTGGAAAATATGTGTAGGAAACACTATCTGGCTCCTAGTTATCACACTGAGGACATGATCTGTTTAGTGTTCAGACAGTGAAAGGAATCAGTGGGAGTTCCAGGTATGAAGCAGTGACAAGATCATTTCCTACTTTTCTGTTATGCTTTTCTGTTATGTTTAATTTTGAGGAGCATAGTAACTACCAGTAGGGACAAGGAAGGGTCTCATCCATTTAATCCAACATAATGAGTCTGTTTGTTTGTTTGCTTTTGCTACTCTACCCATCAAAGGAATTATAGTGATTTCAAGTGCTTTTATTGAATTAAGAACAATTATATGTGCATTAAGATTTGTGTTTATAATAGCCCCAACAGTAAATGTTTGCAACTAGAGACATCATCTACAGAGATTTTGAGAAAAGAGGAGGCTAAACATTGAGTGCTGCAGATTTTCTTTATTATGGCAGCCTTTGTTTTATTGCAGACAATAAATATTAATTCCTCTTGTTAAGAGAAATATGAACAGAGTTAGACCTGATCTAGTAAATTGAGAATTTTAGTATTAAAATAAATGTAAAAAATATTTAAAAGGTCTATATTGTCATAAGACATGCTTTTTAATAATGCATTCATAGGGAAGTCATGTTATGCATTTTACTGCTGTTGAAAATGCACATGTGGATATGGAGCCAGAGCTGAAAATGAATGAATGACAAGTAGGAAAATAGATATGTCTTCTTCTCCCCTTTAATGAAATGGTGAGCCAGATTCAGAAGTGACATAAAACGGTGGAACTTTGGTGTTAGCTGCCATGATTTTATTTGAATTGCATGGTATTTCATGTGTTTCCATAAAATCCCAGCTCTTGAATCATGCTTGCCTATACACATGCTGGTTCGCATTCTAATTAGAATGCGTCAGAACAGACTCGATTAATCAAATCTGCTCCATCTTCTAATTAGAAGGCTCCAGCATCACCTCACCATCACATGTATTAATCCCCTGAACATTTTAAAATGGCCTCAGGGTGCTTTAGCTAAACCTCGTCAAATGAGGTTTAGCTAAAGCATCCCGCGGCCATTTTAAACATGTGAGGCCTAATACACATGAGCTATTTTAATTAGAGTGGCTCTCCAGGAACCTCTCTAATTAAAATGCCTCCCCCTCCATACCGCTGAGCATGTGTATAGGCAGCCTATGTGAATAAATGAGAATCATGGGTTTTATTTAACCTTCTCCCTTGAAGGTGTCAGTAAAAAAAACTTGAAAATATGACCCTGACAGGCTCACAAACAAATGGTAAATGAAAAGAACCCCCATGCATTATTTTTGAAAACATGATTTTTAGGCAAATCTATTCTTTTTATTTTTCCCAATGGTCCTGCCCCATGATTTTTGGCAACTTGGATACTCTTAATAAGCTGGACTTAATCTACATTTTGCAGTCTTCTTTGCATTAATGATTATGGCTCATCTACTCAATCCACTAGAATCAGACAGCAGGATCGAGTAAGGCAGCATGAGTGCCCTTCATCTCCTCATGCCTCCAACCAAGGCTATAAAAAAGCAGGGCTGCCTCAGCTTTTCCTCACTTCTATTCTCTGTATATATCCTCCTGTGTGTACCTCTTCATGTTTCCTAATCAGGCTCTATAGGGTGAACAGTTTTAGCATAAAATGGTTGTGCTCATTTCCTTTATTTCTTTTCTGTGAAAGGAACTATTAGTATTATTATAAGCACCTACAGTTCTATACCAGCCCTCACAGAGCAGAACCCCCCAAAGACTTTCAACATTGTCTTTACTGTGGAATAGTGATACCTCTCAGGTATTGTCTGGCATGCTTTGGGGAGGACCATATCAGAGAAAAGAGCAGCATCAGTAACTTTCAAGAAGAGGATGTGGGATATGCCCATATGGTGCAAGGCACTGCAGTGCTGAGGCAAACCAGGCCTACTCTGCATGTGCTAGCTCCCAAACTGGAAGTCATGTAGCTGTGTTAGTGTGGGCCAGCCAGTCAGTTCACCTGAGGCAACACAGCATGGGCAGCTGCATCTATGGGCGATGTGTACGGGTGTGGGGAGGGGGGTACATGCTCCCCCTGAAAGCGAGCGCTCTGGCTGGTGGGGGGCATGGAGAGCACTCATGCCCCCCCTGAAATGGGCTCCGGTGGTAGAACCCCCCTGGTCACCGGTTGGCTGCTGGGGGACCTCCCCCAAGTTGTGCCCCACTGGAGCCCCCCCATCTCAGGAGGCACCAGTTACCCATGGCTGCATGACTTCTTGTTGAGAAGCTATCACTGACGGAGCTGCTATAGTGTCTTAGTCTGGGGCTTCTTTGCACTGTAGTGACCTGCCCTCAGACAACCTGAAAGGTTTACTTGAAGAAAGCATCTTCTTGAGTAACCTGTGTGGCCCTCTTCTAATCCTGGCTTCTCTGACCCAGGAAGATTGCACCAGCTAGGAGTGCTCCTTTGGTGCTATGTGATCCTCCCCGCACTCCACACACACCACACACAGCTGTGCCATCCACATCTTTATCTAGGGAGAAAATAAGGCCTTTGTTTCTAGGTTTGTTTTATAAGATTATTATGACAGTAGGTATTCTGGATTAGCTAACAGGCCTAGAAAGGAATCCTCAAATTCAGAAGGGGATTCTGGACACTGCCGTGCCTCAGAGGATAACTCATGTGGTTCCTTCAGCACCAAAGGAAAATCCAGCAGCTGAGTCTGGGTTCTCCTTCATACCTCTTGACCACAGATAGAAACAAATATGTACGCTGCTGATACAGTCAAGGCTGGTTCC
>NW_005843040.1:317885-329669 GCF_000455745.1 Alligator sinensis
AGTTCCCTTCTTGGTTCTGTGGTATGCCATGCAATGTTAGCACTGTTAAGTATGCAAGCATGATTCATAAGACCAAATCAGGAATAGGAATCATAGAATTATAGAGAAATAGGGCTCAAAGGGTCCTCCAGGTCATCTGGTCCAAATACCCTGCCTGAGGCAGGACCATGCATACCCATACTATCCAATACAAATCCATTTTCTAACCTCTTAGCAAAACTATACAATCAACCCTGACACAACACAAGACATAACACCTTAACCAGCCAAAGGAAAATCAGGGAGACCATGGTAGCCAACGTCGTTCTGCTGAAAAGGTTGTTCATATATGCTCAAGAGATCCCAGGAAGAGGACCATGCCATCCACTACAGAAGGAAGCAAAACACTCCACAGTCCACATCAATATGGCCATGGAGTAAAATTGCTTCCTGACCCCTTATCCTGGAAGTAAGCATGTGGCTGGGGAGGAAAGCTGCTGTCAAGAGTTGGGATCTATCCAACCAGAACTGGAAAGATGGAACTGGAATCCATGCTGTTAAAGCCATTCTGACCTGTTTCAGTATTTTGGAGTTCTTTGCAACAAAAGACTTGCTCTAGTATTTATCCATATTAAAAAAATTAGTGAAAACCAAAAGCTGACATTTTCCACGGGGGGGCCTCAAGTTGAATGAGGGGTGCATCAAGGCTAAAGAGGTTGAGAACCAGTGGCTTAACAAATATGTTAATAAAAATGTGTTATCGTTGGTACAAATTGGGATTAGGATTATATTAGACAGTTAAGTGAATCGTGCCTTTATCTGGTATGTAGATAAGTGGAGTGCACTCTATATGTGAGCTTGCTAGGCCAAAGCTAGGACAGTAAATTTATGAGAGCTGCAGCTGCAACTGAAGCTGTGACTATGGTGCAGATGTACCTTTAAAAAGATTGACAGGTAATAGCAGAGGACGAGCTATGCACCTCCTACCTTTCTTTTCCTGCCCCCTTTGAGGGGTAGCCCTGTGTTCAATTTCTCCCCCACCCCCACCTCGCCACCTCCTCCAAGGTCAGAAGTGTGAAAAAACTCTCCCATTTTCAATCTGTTTGGCTGCAGCTTACAGTAATTGTGCTGACAGTGCAAGTTTCCTACAGAACAGGCAGATGGAGGGTGCTTTCAAATTTTTCTTGCTCTTTTAGTGTAAAATGTACTATCTAAACACCTTTGCCTTGTGACAAAGTAGGTTTGTGTGGGAGACTGCATGTGTGGTACTGGGAGCAGGGAGAGCAGCCTGACTGACACTGCTTTTACAGCTCCATCCTGAATTTGACTTAGTAAAGAGAGGTAGTTAGCTGTGTTACTCTGAAGTCAGGCAGAAAGCAAGGTGGTTCTTTGACCTACTAAGTCCTTTCAGAGAAAGGAATGAACTAATTTGCCTGCACTGTATATCCTGTTCGCTGATGGGATAGCATTCTCAGGCTATGGCAAACCCAAGGAATATTGAAATTACCTAAGCCCCTTGTGTAATTTTAGTTCCCAGCAATTATTTTCTAATGACCTTTTATTGTTAACAGTCAGCACCATGCTTGTGGTGCCACCCGTGTAAGCAGATTCTATATCCTCCTCAAGCAAACAAAAATCTGGGTGGGCTCCCGTTTATTTCCTGGTTCACACCCATGACTCCTTTGTGTCTCATGTCCCCTCCCACTCTGTCAGAGTCAGCAAAGCCACTCCCTTACCTTTTGGCTCACACATACAATGACATCTCCCAGAGAGTTGTGGGCATGCTCTGTTTTTCTTACATTGCATAGGAACTTGGGCTCCACCTGATACTTAGTTTCATCTTATCAAGACCATAGGAAGTGAATTTCCATGTGGACAGAGTATAAAGACAGTGGGAATTAATGGATTTCAGTCTATTTATATATATAAAACATATTCCTCCCATGCTTTGGGTGCCACTGTATAATATAACTTTTCACAGTAACTAATTTGATAGCTGCTCATTCCATTACAATAATAAATATATACCATATTTACTCAATTAGAAAATTAGGTTTTTACCCCCATCTAACATGGGGAAAAAAGCCCTTTGCCTTAAAATTGAGCATGAAGTAGTAGGGTGAGAGGGGGCAGGCAGCTGCTGAGGCTGGACAGGGGGGAAAAATTGGGGGGGGGGGGGGGCGCTGAGTGTGTGTGCATGCATGCGCATGCTCACCCAGGTGGGAAAATCTGCAGGGGAAGGGGGACGGAGTGGGGGCAGGAAGTGGGGTTGGGACCAGGCAGGGATCTGGAGGGAGCGGAGCCAAGCTGGGCCCAGGATCAGGATTGGGGCTGTGCCAGAGGTCAGAGTGGGGCCAACTTCAGCTGCGCTGCCAGGCCAGAGGGGACGAAGCCCCCAGGACCCTCTGTGCCCACCCCGAGTCATCGTTGTTCATAATAATGATAATGATTACAATAACACTAATGCTGCTGCTGCTGGGCCAGGGGTGGGGCAGGGCACGGGATGAAGCCACAGCTTGTTTGGGGGCATGGGGAGGGGATGGTAACTCCTGCCACTGCACGCGTCCCAGGAGGCATGGGGGTCATGTGGCCCCAGATCTATGCAGGGCAGGGCAGGCTGCTGCTGAAGGCTAGGGCTGGGGCTACGCTGAGCTCTTCCTGGCAGATGGGCGGCAGCACTGGGAGAAGGGGTTGGGGACTCTGTCGAATTTTGGGGTGGCTGTAACCTCCCCTCCCATAGCCCCTGCTCAGCTCCACTGCTGCCTGCCCTGAGCACAGCCTGCCTCCCCCGCCAAGAAGAGCCTGGTGCAACCTCAGCCCCAGACCTGAGCAGCACACAGATCTGGGGGCACATGCCCCCATGCCTCCTTGGGTGCACATAGCAGCAGGAGCCACCCCCTGGATGAGCCACTCGTGGCTTAGTCCCATGCCCCACCAGCTGTGCAGTCCCTGCCTCTCCCCTAGCCCCAACCCCACTCCCTCCCCACTCTTGCTGCAGCCACCAGAAGTCCTTGGCTGGGCTGCCTTGCAGGGCAATACTCCTGCCCTGTGTTGGGGGGGGGGGCTAAGCCCTGTTAGTCCCACCTTTCCACCACCTATGGTGGAGCTGGAGCTGCAGCTCCCACCTACCTCCCCCCTCCCCACTGCCCCTGCATGCCTGGCCACTCCTCTCCCGCCACCCCACCTGCCTTTTCTTCCTCTGCCTCCCCCTTTGCTGCACTCCTCCTTACCTTTGCTCCGTGCTGGCAGGCTCTGTCCCTGCTACAGCCTGGGCCATGGAACATGGCTCCAGCCTGCCCCATAGCAGTAGCCTGGAGCCAGCACTGCTGTTCCAGCCCAGCATAAGCAAACTGGCTCCCCACTGCTGGTGCTATGGGGCCAGACTGGAGCCATGCTCCATGGCCCAGGCTGCAGGAGGGGTGAAGCCTACTGGTGCAGAGCAAAGGTAAGGGGAGGGGAGGGAAGAGAAGGGCAGGTGGTGGGGGGAGAGATTTTGAGAGGGATGGGGAGATGGGAGAAAGTGAGGCAGGGACCTGAGGTTGTAGGTAACAGAAGTAGCATGGAGGAGGGAGGACCAGGGGAAGGGGGAATTGGGTCAACCTGAGGCTGCAGTGGGGCAGGCACAATGGTAGGTAAGTTCTGGAAGAAGGACATGCAGCAGGGGACAAGCTGCCTCTCTCACTGCCTGCCCCATCACCTCCACACTGCCTGCCTCCTATCACCTGTCCCCCACAGCCTGTCCTATTACTGCCCCCATCATCACCTCTCCCCACCCACTGCAGTAGTGGGGGAGCAAATGTAAGATGATCCTCCAGTAATTAGATTCCGTACATGGAAAATTATAATACATTTATACATTTTCCATGTGTAAAATCTAATTACTGGGGGGAGGGGTCCTCTTCAAGCCAGGGTCATCTTATATTTGAGTAAGTATGGTGCATTTTTCCCCAGAAGACACAATCTACTCCATAGCCCTTTTCAGCAGGCATAATAAAATTCCTCCCTCTCTCCCCTAGCCTAGTCCCTTGTCAAATGCCTTTACAGTATGTCCAGATCTACAGGTCAGGGCTGCAATGAAGCAAGAAAGTAACAATTTCCAAAACTGAGGACACCTCAGAAAACAGCTGGCCAGCAAGTCTTCCCTTCTCAAAACAGGGGGCTCCAGTTTGTATGGCTCTGCTCTCAATTGCTGCTGTCTGGCAGATGCAGTGAGGCAGTAACTCAAGTAACCGGTTAGGGCATTACAGGTTTTGAAATTAAGAGTCTCTTGAATTTGCTCTGAGATTTAAACTATCAGCCAACAAATAAATAAATAAATAATGCAATGATCTGTTTCAATAGAAATTATGTCTAATTCTAATGAATCAACCTTTCCTCTAGGCCAGTGTTTCTCAACCTTTTAAGTAGCAAGTACCCCCTAACTTTTGAAAATTTGGATAAGTACCCCAACACTCAATTTTCCAGGGGATTTTATATTTACAGACTAATATGTGCCATATGTTGGAAGAACGGCTATGTACATACGGCCATGATATGACAGATGTCTGATTTGGTGTGGGTAGGGTTGCCAACTTTTACACCAAGGGTGCACAACTCAAGTATGTACCTGGGCTATAGGTGATGTTGGCCAAAGCTAGGAGGGCTGAATGCCAAATTATTACTGAGGAATTTTTTGCCATAGTTTTGAGAGGAGGAAGGGGAAAGAGAGAGAGGAAAAGAGGGCGAGAGAGAGACAGACAAGGAGGCAGCTGCTGCCAGCCATGGAGCCTGGGCTGTACCCAGCAGGCATCTGGGAGGCTGCAAACCCTGCTACAAGCAGCCTGCACTCTGTGGCTGGCAGCAGCTACCCAGAGCCTGGGCTGGCTGCAGCCAGGAGGCTGCAAGGAGCTGCTCCAGGCTCTGGCATCACGCGCCTTGGAGCGGATGGTGGCAGGGGCCCTGAGGCAGCGCTAACCGGAAAAGCTCAGTGCTGCCTCCAGCTCCCTTCTGTAGCTAGCCTGGGCTCTGGCCAGCTACAGCAGGCAGCGGGCAGGCTGCAAAGAGCTGCACCAAGCTCCACAGCCCTGGCATCCGCTCCATACTGGCAACTGTACACATGCTTCAGAGCAGAGAGCAGGGATAGGGTCTGAGGCAGCATAACCCTCCTCCGTGCCTTGCTCTGAGGCATGTATGCAGTCACCAGTATGGAGCAGATGCCGGGGCTGTGGAGCCCGATGCAGATGTTTGCAGCTTGCCTGCTGCAGCTGCCCAAAATCCAGGCTCGCTACAGGCGGGGCCTGGCAGCGGTGCTGGGCTTTTCCTGGCATCTAGCAGCGGCACTGGAGGGGCAGATTCAGGTCTACAGTGAATATTGGGGTGGCAGCAGCCCCCCTCCCATCACTGCAGCCCACCCAGAGTGCTGGGAAGAGCCTGGCGCCACTGCCAGCCCCAGCCTGCAGTGGTAGCCTGCTCCCTCCCGTGCGCAGTGAACTAGGCTCCAGGTGGGCCGGGTCATGGGGCAATCCCCACAGTGCAGGAGGGAGCGGGGCAGTGCCCTGCCCCTACTGCACTCCCTCTTGCACCCTCTGTGAGGGTCTCAGTCTGCCCCACCCCTCCAAGCCCAAATAGGATAAAGAAAGAAACTTACCTGCCTGTGGCTGGGTCATCAGGGAGTGCGTAGGTATCTGTGTGCCCACCCTTTCCCTCCTACAGCAGCCTGTGGCCGGCTTGGGGGAGGGGTGAGTGGCTGGATGTCCACACACAAACGCACAAATGAACACACAAGCATGCATGCAGATGTGCACACATGTATGCCAACACGTGCAAATGCAGGCACAGGTGCACACACACAGACATGTGCACAAATGCACACAGATGCGCACACACTCAGATACATACACACAGACACACGGATTCACACACACACACAGACACTCACACATGAGGTGCACACACAGATACACAACGCACACAGACACGCAGACACACAGGTATGCATGTGCACAGATGCACACATACATGTGCGCACACACTAACACATGCATACGCACACACAGACACATGCACACACAGACAGACATGCACGGACAGAGACAGGGACATACACACACACACATAGACAGAGGGACACAGCCACATGCACACCCAGCCACACACTTTCCCCTCACAGGACATCCTCCTCCCCCACTCTCGATCACTCTGAGGCAGCCCCCCCTTCCCCCCGTGATGAGCCATCTGTGGCTCTGTCTCACTCCTGCCCAGCCCCTGCTGCACTCACCTGCAGGGCACTGCTACCTGACTGTGTTCATGTGGCCTCGCACATGCACAGGGCCAGGTCAGGTCAGGCTCAGAGCACCATGCCATGCCTCTGTGGGCAGGTGGTGGCACTGAGAGGTGTGGCTATGGGAGGCTAAGGTGATGGGGGGGGCTATAGCCCCCCCAAGGCCCAGCACCACTGCCCACCTGCAGAAGCACAGCACGGTGCTCCCAGCCCACTCCCCCCACAACTCCCGGTGCTATGCAGCACTCCCAGCCAGCCTGGCCCCAGCCCTGTGCCCCATTGGTGGAGGGCCCTGCTCTTGGCTTGTGGAAAAGCAAATGTTAAAGCGCTGGTTTTAAACTGGCCACCATTTTTATCTCCCTCCTGGGAGACAAAAACGCGCCAAGTTTAAAACCCCATTTTCGCTTCCCTGCTAATGAGGATCCCAGGGTCCCAAACTGTAGGAGCCCCTTGGCTCATGCCCAGCTGGCCCATGCATTAATCTGCCTATGACTCTGGCGAGTGGAATAGCTTATTAATATATACACGTTAAAACTGAAAGTCACATGGGTTCATCATCCTATCACATGCATTTCAGGCTAATCCCTGAACCGTATTTTCTCTGGGTGCAAGTAGGCTCCATTCTTCTGAAGTCAATGGAGCTGCACCAGTTTGCACTAGCAGAGAATTTGGCCCACCATTGTCTCCCTGTAATTCTGGCCTGGATGGTGCAGTTTCAAATTCCAGTGGACTTTTCTCTCAACTAGGCATTTGCTAGTTCAACATCTTAGGAAATGCTGGGGTGAAAAATGTGAGAAAATATGTCCCCTTTGCATACTTTTTAAGGAAAACTATCCTTGATCATGTGTAAGGATGTACCTTGACTTTGTTTTCTAATTTTACTTTCTATTGTTTACAGGAACAGGTCAGATTATCTGGCTTTCTAAATTCTTGCATGGAGCTTTTGGCTAAGTACAGACAGTCAAAAAGCCTAAGGCTGAATTCATTCTGTTTTTGCACGTTAGTCCATTCCAAGCTGCAAAGACTGAACCAATAAGCAAATGAACAGACATTCACTTTTGATTCAGGAAATGCAGCCACATGCTTCTTGTGGCTCAAGCCAGAAGCCTGGTTGTGCTAGAGCACAGCTCTCTGGCACATAGCCAGCATGGGCTATGTATTCACTTCCTCTTCCTGCTTCCCCCAAGGTCTCTGGGATTTGCAGTCCAGACTCACAACAGCAGGACTCTGTAGGGTTTCCCATCACTTCCTCTTCCTGCTTCCAGGTGCCTCTGGGATTTCTAGTCCACAGTCTGAGCCAGCACTAAGCAAGCAAGGCAGGGCAACTCCATACTTGAGGGAAGGGAATTTTAACCCCTGCTCCCTGGCCCCAGACCCCAACTGGGGTTTGCTGGGGTTGCAGTGAGCCAGTCAGTGAGACCAGTGAGCCAGCCCTCACTGCTCCAGCTAGACAGCAGAGTGGTGGGGCCAGCCCTGTTCTCTGGAGCAGACAGCACAACCCAACCCAGGGCCACAAAATGCTGGGATGCTGGGAGACTGTGATTTAACTTGAACCAGGAAGAGATTTGAGGCAGAAGTTTCATAAACTGGTTTGACCTAAATCAGTTATGTCTGATACTACATTCAACCAGGTTTATCTTAAACCAGTTTCAGCCATTTTGAAGCTTGTTTATATGCACTGAACTTATGTTCTGTTACAGGTTTAAACCAGTTTCTGATCACTTAAACTGGTTTATGTGCACTGAACTTCTATTCTGTTACAGATTTAAACCAGTTTCTGATCACTTAAACTGTTTATGTGTATCTTCTGTCCCTAGCCTTTGTGTCACCCTGAGGCTTCTTTGCCTGTCTCCCTCTCTGCTCTTTGGTGACAGATAACCTGCTTTTTCTGTACGTCCAGCCTTTAGGGAGAGGTGAGTGTCTTGCTGGAAAAGTCACAGTTAAATCAAACAGTAAACTGTCCAAGAACTGACTTCCTTGACAGCTCTGATTCAGGCTCCCAAAAATGCTCTGTTCAGTGAATCATGCTTCCTTCTGGAAATGACAGCACTTCCTCATCATGCTGTTCTAACTTGCCCTCTCCTCATCTTCTGTGCTATCAGGAAAGGATTGAATTGCATGCTACATTTTTCCATGCTTGGTAGGGAGATGCATCCTTTTTGAAGGGGAAGAGTTTCTATGAGTCAAAGGATGACAAACTGAAAATTAGTACCAGGCACAGAAATAAATTACAAACAACAATAACACACAAACCCATCGAGGTGGACAGTGGGTGTATATTGGAAGTGTGCCTCCCTGGCAATTTGAGTTGTAGAACTGTTTTAATCAGTTGCTTTCCAGGACTGAAATGAGTGGCAAAGTTGAAAAAGTTCATGCTAGCTGTTGTCCGTTGCTTCTGTGTCTATTGGGGTTTATTGGTTTTTGTCTGTTTTCAAGGCAGGTAAGCTAACACTGTGTGTGAAAGAGAGACAGAGCCACAGAATCTGCCCCTGTTCTGAAGGAGGATTGTATTTATCATCAAACTTCTAGAGGGGAGGGGGGAAAAGAGGGCAGTGCTAAAAATATTTTGTTCCAGCAAAATTTATGCTGCAGACTGTTCCACAACGATTATAATGACAGCGATGTACAGAGACATTTTGTTACATAGAACTTAAAAAAAAACCCTATGATTTACTGAGCAACATGCATTTGGGATAAATATCTTACCATATGGTGAATGATGACTTACATTGGAATGAGAATTTTAAACAGCTCTTTTTATTTTTTTTTCTGTACAAATCTTTAACTCCCTTGGAGCCAGAGTACATGAAAGCTCAAGCTGTACTTATTATTTGGTAGTTACAACTTGAAATCCTGGCCCTGCTGAAGCTAATGGCAAAACTCAGTAGAGGCCAGACTGAATCTAATTTAGACATGATTCAATGGGAGAGTAAGGTGAGAGGTGCTTTTGGGGAAAGCAGGGGTATTTCAGCCACAAGGTTACTTGGTTACATACAGGATGAAGGGTTGTAATTACATTTATATGATTGATTTTTTTTTAAAATTCTTATAGGTGAGATATAGTTCTCTCATTACTAATTTTGAAACACTGATTGTTGTTTAGGCATGTAACAACTTTGTACCATTTCACAACCCGAAGCACAGGTCTCATATTGTTGTATTTTATTACATATGGTTTAACCCCACAAGCTTCAAGGCACCCTTGGCTCTCATTGTCATCACTCTGAGGCGCTCGGCATTTCCCAGGAATCCATGACACCTCTTAACACTTGACTCTCTGATGCTTGTAGAGAGAGCTTTATAAATAAAGCATGAAGAGAAGGAACAAGAGGCTTAGCCCAGACAAGGCTGCTTCAACATCACATCTCATCCTTAAAGTTGAGAACATAGGGCATTGGACTGGTTGGGAACTTCTGGGTTATCAAGCCAGTGCATAGCTGTGGCAGGCAGCCACTTCATGTAATCCTGTCTAAAAACAGATCAAGCTTCATTTTCAGCCTGGTTAGGCTGTTTGCCCCACTAGTTCTCCTGATAGGCTATTCCAGCCTGGTGGCTTAGCCTTTCTCATTCTGATGGTGAGAAACCTTCTAATTTCCAACCAACATGTACTGATAGCCAGTTTCTATCCCTTTGTTCTTGGGCTAAACCCTGGTATAGGAATATTACCAGGTGGAATAGAACTGGTACAGCCAATACTGTACTGTGCTTCTTCATGTGCCACAGCACATTTCTGCTGGAAAAAGGTGAAAGCAGAATACAGCAATCCCTAACTACCTCAGCAATGCGTTTGAACCCACTGGAGGTGGACAGACATTGGAGATTCTGCCATAGACTAAACAGGCAGCTGGTTCAATTCCCCAGCCCCTAGTTCAATTTGCCTGAGAGCTGGGGTGACTCCACGTGTCAGCTGGAGCCCAGCAGTGCTCAATCCCAGCCGCCCTAGTTCCCAGGCAGTGTGTGGTGCCATGCTGCACCTGTGCCATGGGGCAGCTGCCACGCAGGTGCCAGGCAGGGGGAGCGATACCTGCTGCCCCCCACTGCCCCATGCTGCACAAGGGGACTCTGCCATGAGCAGCCACAGGCCCCAATCGCCACTCCTGCAGCTGGTGAGTGTTTGGTTTGTTTTTTTTTAAAGTGCAGGGAAACTGGGCCAGGTGGGGGATGGGTCCGGCCAGGGCGTTCATGGGGGTTTCTCCCATGGCTCCCCCCACCCAGGGAGAGGCAGGCACAGCCGGAGGAGCTGCAGGAGAAAATGCAGCTGCCTGGCTGTGCCTGCCTCTCCCTGGCTGATCCGAATCACTGAATCTCTCCGAATCAGCGTCAAATCTTCCAAAGCTGATTTGACTGAATTGATTCAGGACAGTGATCCAAATCTGCAAATCGAATCACTGTCCTCCGAGTCAGCCGAATCCAAATCGAATACTTCCCTATTCAAACAGGCCTACTGCTTATGCCATTTCTGGCACATGTGGTGCAAGTTGGCCACCCATGAGTACATAAGAGAAGATTAGAAATAGGTATGGTTATGCACCCATTTACCTCATTTGTGACCAGGGACAATGAACCAGACATCAACATGGATTTGGCATGGCTATTTAGCAGAACTGTTGTGCAATTACAAGGCAAGAATAGGAATTGATTCCTAATGATTGATAAAATGCTCAGCAATTACGATAGCAAAGGTTCTTGCCAAATGTCTGACTCATTCCTTTTGTTCTCTCTTGGCCATAGAAATATTGGAGAACTAATCCCCACTGCCACTATTAGGAGTGTTCATTATGCCTGGTGTCCAGCTTCAATACAGGCAAAATATCCTGGCCCCAAAGTAATTTGAATCAAATGAAAAACTCACACACAAGGAACATGAACTCTAATGAGAATGTAATTACATATAGAAACAACCAATACAAGAATATCATTGCCTTGAAAATTACCCATGAAAACAAATACTAAAAGAATATCATTGCTTTGAAGAGCAAAATCATGAATCATAGAATCATAGAAGTAGGGACAGAAGGGACCTTGTAGATCTTCAAGTCCGACCCCCTGCCTGGGCAGGAGGGAAACTGGGCTCAAGTGACCCCAGCCAGGTAGGCATCGAGCCGCTTCTTAAAGACCCCCAGGGTAGGAGTCAGCACCACTTCCCTTGGAAGTTGGTTCCAGATCCTAGCCGCCCTGACTGTGAAGTAGTTCTTACGGATGTCTAATCTGAACCTACTCTCCAACAACTTGTGGCCGTTATTCCTTGTTATTCCGGGGGGCGCTACGGGAAACAAGGTCTCCCCCAAATCCTTCTGGTCCCCCCTAGTGAGTTTATAGATGGTCACAAGGTCCCCCCTCAGCCTTCTCTTGTGAAGGCTGAACAGGTTCAGGTCCCATAGCCTCTTATTGTAGGGTCTGCCCTGCTGTCCCCGGATCATGTGGGTGGCCCTCCTCTGGACCCTCTCAATGTTGTCCACATCCCTCTTGAGTGGGGTGCCCAGAACTGGACACAAGTACTCCAGCTGTGGCCTGACCAGTGTCGCGTAGAGGGGGAGGATCACCTC
>NW_005843040.1:329691-336588 GCF_000455745.1 Alligator sinensis
GTGCTCTCAAGAAGGGAGTTTCCCATCTTATAAGTGTGCTGCCGGTTACTACTGCCCAAGTGCAGCACCCTGCACTTGTCCGTATTGAAACGCATCCTGTTTTTCTTAGCCCACCCTTGCAACCTATCCAGGTCTTGCTGCAGTCTTTCCCTCCCTACTAGCGTGCCCACCTCACCCCAAATTTTGGTATCATCAGCAAATTTGAACAGGTTGCTTTTCACCCCATCGTCCAAATCGCTGATAAAGAAATTGAACAGTGCAGGCCCAAGGACCGAGCCCTGGGGGACTCCGCTGCCCACTTCCCCCCAGGTCGAATATGACCCGTCCACCACCACCCTCTGAGTATGACTCTTCAGCCAATTAGCAATCCATCTGACCGTGTAGGCATCAATGCCACAGTCACCTAGTTGTTTAATGAGGATGGGGTGGGAGACAGTGTCAAAGGCCTTGCTGAAGTCCAGAAAGAAGTAGAAGTAACTTCAGTTGAGCTGAAATCACAAATAGAGACATCAAGTGAATGAGATTTATTTTTGAATATTGGGGTTTTTTACATTTTTTGATTCAGGTGTCATATATATATTGATTACTAATCTTCAGTCAGAATCAAACCTTGAATATTTGGAAGTTAGCAGCAATGCTCTTCTTGACTTTGTTGAGACAATGACTTGGCATCAATATTCATGTCCATAGAAAACGCTTAAAATGCATAGACTCAAGCTATGGCAGAAACAGAGCTTCTGCGAGATGAACTGGCTGGATCCCAGCCCAAGAGCTTGCAACCTGCAGAGACAAGAAGCAGTCCCAGGATGTCGTTCTGCCTATGCAAGCCATATCAGAAATGTCCTGTGTTCAGGTAACACTCCATCTCTCTGGTTCTATAACATACAGGACTTACTTGTCTTAGAGTCTTACTTGTTCACGTGCAGTAATTGTATTTAAAGCATCTGCTCTCTGCCACTTCTGGGAACACCACAGTAACAATTCACAGTAAAGTTTTCCTCAAACTTTTAGCATTTTTTAAAGAATTCCAAATATTCTGTATGGTGATGGAGATGCAGCAAAATACTGTCACACAACGTCACTGTTGTAATTTCAAAATTTTACAACACATTCTAGTGAATGCTCCTATCCTAACACATGCAAGGGAATTTTCAGGGACAGAGGCATCGCTGGGCTGTTCTTCACCCTGGGTGGCAACAGTACATGGGACAGCAGCAATGACCGAGTCCCCATTGTTGCTGGCAAGGCCACAATCTATTTTTATGTCCCCTCACACCAGACCAGTACCCAAGGCTGGTGCTGTGCTCACCCACTGAGTTACATTACTGCTCAGGAATCAATTCTTCCATCAGGGCACATATGTGGGTAACTCAAATCAGAGGGCTGCACTGGACCCTCTGCCTTGCTAACTGATACTTCTGCCTGAGGAGTGAGTTGCCTACTTGCAAGGCTTCCTGTAGTGGTGGGGAGTCCATCCTATGGCATGCATTTCTGCTCATTGGGAGGACCAGCTGAGCTGAAACTCCTCTTAGCTGCTGATTCCATAAGTGTGAAACTTTGGTTGTGACCCCATAAGATCCCAGAAGCTAAGCAGGGATGGGCTGCATCAGCACTTGGATAGGATGCCTTCAGAAGATACTCTTGGTGACTCATACAGTGGCAGTCTTTTCTTAGTCAGTACTAAACCAATTTCCCAGCACAATATATTTGTTTATTACACAGAGTACTAGTGAAGGAAGGTGCAAGGAACCAGCACTCAGACTAAAATAGTTAATAAGAAAACAATTATGGCGACAACCAGTGGGCTGGAGTGAAAACAAAACTAGCGCTTCTAAGAAGAGAAACAAGCTAAGATCGTTAGAGGTAAACAGGTCTAGAGATAAGATGTTACATGATGCAGCAAGGCTGAAAAGGAAAGCGAGCTCTAGGGAACTAGAGACGCAATGGGCAAAGTATGATATTCATAAGGATGAACTGTGGGAAGGAGATTTTGAGGAGATCAGTAAAGAGAGTAAGCAGAAAGGAAGGGAGCAAAAACAGAGGGAAGATAGGGAGGTTTGACTGGGGTGACAGTATTAAATGGAAGAGTCAGAATTTAAAAGCAGAGAGTAGTATGGAGAGATCAGAAGCCAGGGAGGTTAAGAAAAGTGAAGGGCAATACAGATAGTGAAAATAAGAGACAATACATGGTATGGGGAAGGCTAATGCAACTGGAGAGAGGAACTTTGCTGATCAGTATGCACAGCATTGCAAAAGCTAAGGGGCAAGATGAAATGTGTAGGTTTAAGAATTTTTTACTACACCTAAACCCAAGAGATTTGTGACTACACAGTTCCATGGAAGCTGGGGAGAAGTTTGACCTTGATTAGGTCAAGTTTTTATTCAAGTTATTTAAAGTGTGCTTTCTGCAAGATTTGAAAGGGCATGAAATACTGAAATATACCATTTTAAAGTGAGTCATGATTTCTGTAATATGTGCAGGACTCATATCCTGAGTTATGCTAGCTTTCAGGTCAGCAATAAAAATGCAAACGTTCCTAGTGGTTCTTCTAATCCATCAAATCATTTTTAAAAATTATTTTTATAGCATTCTTAAAACATTAGTCTGAATTTTCCTCCTAGATCTAGTCTAAGAGCTGATTTGTAACTATTCCCAACCTCTAGGAATAGGGCACTGTTTTTGCCATCCTGAAATCCACTTTCTCCATCTCTCCTGGCTGCAGCTCTGACTGTTACTTGTGGGGTTTTTCTATAGAGTTGATCTGAAAAGCAGCAAAGCCTATGTAGTTACTTGTAAAGGGGCTTGGGGGGGAGCTACTTTAATGTCAGGGCAAAAATAAACTCTTGTCTTCCAGAGCTTTTTTTAACTGGGGCCCCTTTTAAGCAAAATTCAGTGGGCCTATCTACTCATACCCCCATGGACTGTGCAAGGCTGATGGTTAGTCAAAACAACTTGGGCACTCTCAGAGTGAATGGTTTCATATTTAAAGCTAATTTTTAGTGTGCCCAACCTGCAGGTCTGGCCAAGCTATACTTAGGTCTGAGCCCAGGGTTAGGAGGGGAGTGGGGTGGGAAAGAGTGGCTCTAAGCCACTTGTGTCTGACTGAAGGTTGGGCTGGGTTCTTAGACCACATCTACAGTGTCTCTGGGACTTAGTGTAACTTAAAGCAGCCCAAGATGTAGCAGCACAAGCCTGGCTGGGGATTGCTAAAGTATGCTGTACTCCTGCTCTGGCCACGGCCTACTGCATTCCCTGCGTAGGAGAGGATCAGAATGACAGAGTGAGCCTCACAATTGACCCTACCCAGGGATTCCCCTAAACCATAAAAATCCCCAGCTGACCTGAAGAGCAGCTTGCCCTGGTTCTGCATTGCCTGAGCATCACAAAGCACTTAGAAGACAGGCTCAGTGTGTTCCAGGGCTGCTGTGTTGTATGCAGGCCCGGGAGTTAATGATTATTTGATGTAAGCATGATTGCTTGGTTCAGGCCCCCATGTGTCTGAGCAGCCACCCTTTGAAATTTTGCCTTTGGGGTGATGGTCCATTCAAAATATTTCCTTAGTCACATCTTGCTCACAAGTGAAGGACATCAGCAGAGGAGCTGTAAGTTCTTTAAAAGGAGAAAGATACTAGGAGCCAGATCGTTGGTGGGTATATATCAGTGCAGTTCCAACTGCACTCTAAGATCCATGTTTGATAGACAAGGCTGGAGTTAAACTACATGTAAACATCACTGACAGCACTGGACAGTGTTATGTATTTGTTTTAACCTAAAAGAAGTTGACCACTTGTGCCCATTAAATTGTTTTCATGCTTCTAGCCAGCATCTTGTGGGGAGTGATCTTATGATCTCTGTACATTCATTTCTGTACGTTTTCCAAAATCCACTACTGCTATTTAGTCTAAGGAAAAAATCCAGTTCAAAACATGGTGCACAAGCTTTAGTTTTTCTAAGTACACAGCCAAGGAATGGCGAAGAGGGAGCAGTTATTAAAATATTTTTTTAGTATTCATTATTTTTCTTGCTCATAGAAGGGTTTTGCTCAATTTGATATTAGTTATTAATGAGTGTCTAGCACTGAGGATGATCACTACTTTGATTTATACTTCCATGCAGTATGTTCTTGGTTATTACCCAACTTATGTTTTTCTTCGTGGTTGTTTTATTGATTAGCATGAGGATGAAAGCTGATAAATCTATCTCAAAAGGAAGGAATTTGGATTCTGCAAATCCAATCTATATGTGCAAACTTGTGAGCCAGAAATGTAATATCATTTTGAAACGTAGCCTTGCTCAGAATATCTTTGCGTAGGTATGTATTATGGCAGCACTGCTCACAGTTTCATAGGCTGAGATGAGTTGTGTTCTTAAACCCGGAATGTAACCACTTTGCTGCATCTGAAGAATACAGTGTAAACCTCTCCCCTCACAGCAGTGACAGTTGCTTGTTGGGTATAAAATGAATTTTCTGAGAACTAGACAGTAAAAGTCATAATAAGTTTAAATTAAAATGAATTAAGGACAATTTTAATAAATGAAAAATATAGATACTTCAGACTTTCTACATAAAATGTACTGAAAACTCAAGACTTGGCACCATGGAAGGAACCTTTTTAGGATAAATGGGCATTTTTTGTCATCATTCTTTATAACTGAAAGTTTCTCCTTCAGTAAGGTCTAATGAATAATGGTCCCTTACAGAGAATTCCCTGAATAACTGCCTTTTTTCAAAATATCCCTCACCATCTATTTTTCCCATTGGGAATGAATCCAAACTGCCTTCAAGGATGATGGGGCCACCATCTTCCTCAGACATGAACTAGTATGACTTTCCAGAACTGTTGCCAGTGGATAGTAGTGGAGGGATGCGTTGGGGAGCTGGGGAGGGAGACACCAGGTTTGTTGATGGTAGATAAGGAGTTCTGAAAACAGGGTATTGCGAGACTGACCCTCCCAGGCTTTAGTGAAAATTATGCTGTATTTATTGTTTTTACATTGTGAGAGCTAATGAGATATATGCATGAATGGTCAGCATACATTTAACTTTTCATGTTCTTTTTTCAGTAGTTTTCTGTTAAATATAGAGATGTATTAACACAACCTTAACTCTTACACAATATTGTGTGCATGTAAATAACCTATACACCCATGATCTTTGAATATGTCTATATACTTATTAGAAATCATTTATTCTTTTTATTACAGTATGCCTTAGAGAGCCCATCCTAACTCATGGCTCCAATGTGCTAGGCACTTTACAAACACATAATAAGAAACACACCATGTCTTGAAGAATTTAAAGACCAGTTGAGTCTCAGAAGTGAAAGAGGGAGAGTACTTGGCTCACTAGCAGGACTGGGCATACAACCTGTAGTGATCACTGGGTTCAATAAACATAGGCATACATGAATGAGAACAACAACACACTTCAATCATAGAGCTGTACACAACATCTGCAAACCCTTAGTCTGTCTCTCACTGACTGACTAGCAGCTACTACCTAACTAGGTACTACCTATTAGCAGCTACTACCTAATAACTAGCTAGCTGTTGCCTGAGGGACCATCTCTCAATTCCCTCAGTCTCCTGTTAGGGAGCCTTTCTAAGTTATTCACTATACAGTATATCTATATTGATAGATATATATCTATGGATATCTATATCTATATATATAGAGAGAGAGATATTAGGCAGGCCTGCCTTGTGGCTGAGGGGCCTGTGTGTTAAGCTGGCAACAGAAAGGTTTAAGAATACAAGGCTGGGTATGGGCAAGTGATCTACAATCTGAAACTGTGGCCCTTTCAGGCTTTGGAAACTTAAAAGCCTTGGCTGGGATGATCCAGTTGGGGCTGGTCCTGCTTTGAGCAGGGGCTTGGACTAGATGACCTTCCCATCTTCATTTTCTGTGATTCTATGATCACTACAGAACCTAGGGTTCCTGACACCCAGTTCTGGGTCCTGTCTGTTGAGCCATGTTATGTCATTACCATTTATGCAGCTCTTTGAAATTTAGTGTTGCATTATATGTGAGAAAACTATTATTAAGAGAACTGTACGTTGCATTCACAATCAGAAATCTGATGAGGCTAGTCCTCATCTTAAAACACTTGCATTTTTTCTCCATTTGTTTCAAGATCCACTAAAGTATCCTCTTTGTTGTTAAAAGTCCTCGGGGACTCGCACCATATACTGTGCATTCTCTTGCATGATGTCGCATAGAGTTGCTAAATGAACAGACGTGGGAGGTGCCAGAGAATGAAGGCCTAATGGCCAGACCAACTCAAAACCAGAGGATATTCTAAAGTGTCTCTGTCTGAGGCAACAGTTGAGAAATGAGAATAATGCTTATAGAAACACTTTCCAACTGCAGACCAGTAAAAAATGCAATTGTTTTCAGCTGTCCCCCTACCTGAGGGTATTTTTCCTCTGGTTTTTATGGTATGATGCCCCTGTGCTCATAACAGTAAAGCACATGGAGAGTACAGAGATGCATGCAGCAAGAACAGGCTTTGCACATCTTTCAGACTGAAAATAAATCTCATCAGTTTATTTTAGCCTGCCTGCCTGCTGATTTTCATGTGAGCTCAATTTTATCAGACCTGTTATTCTTCTGAGTGATGCCACATCAGGTTCAGCTTCAGTGCCACACTATATCTATCTAGGGTTGAATCCTAAGGCAGTTGGTATGGCCACACCATGCTTCCATAGTGGCCAGTTCACACTGTTCACATTGAGTATGCTTTTGTCTTGGGCCCTGTTAACTGTAACATATGCTTCTCTGCTCATTTAGGGAAGCAGTAACTCAGTGGATGAAATCTTGCCCCTATTCAGGTCAGTGGAAGTTTTGCCATGGATTTCTGTGAGGTCTCAATTTCATCCTTATGTGTCCATTGTCT
>NW_005843040.1:336604-341494 GCF_000455745.1 Alligator sinensis
GCAGTCAGGCGGTGGGAGGATAAGGTTGGGGGAATCCCTGCTGGTTGTGCAGCCTTTCAGCAGGGCTGCAGCAGGCACAGGAGGAAATGCCAAATATGATAGAGTCCTGTGAGATGCTTGACATTTGTCAGCCCTTGGAAGAGCTGGATGAAGAGGGAAGTCTGCCAGAACCCTTGACCCTGGAGACAAGAGCTTGAAAAGAAGAAAGAAAGGGTGGGGAGCCAAAGGCTGCTGGTGAATGAAGGAGCCAACGCTCATGGGAGGGTCACTGGGAGGAAGTGAGACATAGACAGGTCAGCGATTGACGAGAGGCAGAAGGGAGATTCTTTAAAACAGGCTGAACTCTCATTAATGAGGTTTGGGGCAGAGGTTCAGAGCCATGTTTTGTCTTCCGTCTTATCCACTCCTCTTTGCAGCCATGGCAAATCCTTGCAAAGAGACCTACTTTCCTCCATTTCACACAGGCCTTGTTTTTGGCCTGTTTCCTGCTGCCTCGCCCATTGCAGAGCTCGCTTCTTTCACTATGAGTTTAGCTCCATAAATCATAAAATGGGTTTAATTTCTTTTGCTGGCGATGGGAAAGGGAGTCTTACAGAACTGGGTCAGCTCACTGCTGTGAACACTGTTCTTTCTCGTCTAATTAGTGACAACTGGCATTAACTGCTAAAGAAATAGAGGAATTTTTTTATACATTAGGGGACCATTTCAGGACAATTTACCTGCTGATCCCTTAGGAAAAAATAGAGGAGCAGCTTGGCACCCTGTGGATTTTATTGTAATCACAGACCAGAACTGACTAACGGAGGTGCTTTGGGATCTTAACTCTTCCTTTCTTTCATTTCTTTGGGGGGACTGGTGGTGGGGAGGAGAGAGGTGGAGAGCTGACACTGTAACAGCAGTTGGGATTTTTAACATAGAAGATATATTTCTTATTTGAACTAAGTTTCCTCTATGCACCTGTGACCATGTAAATGACCCATGATTAAATTTAATGCTTATTTTAAGGTCCCTTTATACAGTCAGAGTGATGTAAAGGAGACTTGCTATCAGCTAGTATGAGAAGCAGGCCAAAATAATTTTTAATTTAGTCTCCAAAATGCAAAACTTATTAACAGCTATCCTCCCCCACCTCATCCCCTTTCCTTCTCGCATGCTCATGCAAAGTCCAGTTCTAGTGAATGGGAATACAAGCCACTGAATATTCAGAGATCTCTCACACAGTCACTGTGAGTTGCACCACATGCTAAGTTTCTCTTTCTTCTAAAACAGAAACAGAAACTTAGTGTCATGCTGCTTGAAAAAAAAAAAGACCTGCCTTTATTCCACTCAAGGTATTGCCCCAATCCACAAAAGTGTCCCTTAATGCAGGGATGTGGAGTATGTAACAGGTACATGATCTTCTTCTCGAGGGGTATTTATAACTTGCCTTAGAGGCTTACTCTCTATCAGCACGTAACTTATTGCAACTTGATCCTGTTATTTGAGGTCTACCAGCTGACAGTACAGCGCATCCTCAGAGTGCCTCCAAGCTGATTTATTAGTGAATCTCTTATAGCAGTCCCCCAGAATGGTGTTTCAGAAGTAATAAATCATGAAAGCAATCATTAACTGCTAGATGTCTGCTTTGGAGTAAGCTTCTCTGCTTGCCTTTTCTTTGCCATCCACCAATGCTATCTGAAAACTCTGAGTTAGACAAGATGCATTTAAATCTGGTGTTTCAGCTTATCAAAGAGAAACCAATTTAAAGTTCCTTGGATGTTCTTAATGAGCAAGGAGGACAGATCCTACTTTCTGGGAGTTCTTTGCTCCCCTCAAGTAGTCTGCTCTGACATCATGTGCAGTATTTCATTTTTATATATTGTAATGGTTTAAGAACAACACAATCTTATATTGGAACTTTCCGTTTTTGTGGCTCAAATATTTGAAGAATCATTTCAAAGGATCCAGGTTTGCATGTCAATTATTTTGCCTCTCAGATGAAGCTTTCAAAGGAAAGCTATAACATGTTGAGAGAAGCAATGACAATTTCTAATTTTTTAAGATGAGAAATTTCTGTTTATATGACTAAGAACTTAGTCATATACCTGGGCTGGGGTTCTGTATGTGACTAAAAATTGATGGGGAGGAAACGTCCCTAATTTTGGCAGGGGTGGAAGTTTTCAGTGCATTTTTCAAGGATGAAACTCAGAAAAACAGAGGAGGTCAGTTTAACCTTGTGGTTGTGGGTATGAATGAGCAAGGAAGTTTAAATTACACTGGAGGGCAGTTCCTTTAGTCATAGGAGGCTGTAGTGCATTCTGGAGCTTTTATAAATAAATAAAATCACTGTGCTTTGATGGTAATAAGCAAACTGTAAAATTCAAGGTTTTGGCTATTTTTGTTTTGTTTTGGTTTGTTTTGGGGAAGATAAAGCTGCTTATTAATCTTTCCACGTCACATGTAGGTGGTAGTTTGTAAATAGAACCACCAGGCATTTTTCACAAGTGGAATACAGTAGTTTTCCATTAAACTTTTTGGTTGATGTTTGTCATTTAAAATAATGACAACCCAGGAAAGAAAGAGTGAATTAGTTTTGTGTTTAACCAGGTAGACACAGCATGGTCCAAGTCAGCAGAGTATTTTGCATCATTAGCTAGATGCAGAGAAAGGACCAGTCTTATGAGCAGCTCTCACATCATAAGCAGGATTGTTCAGACATTTGATTTCTACAGGGGTTTTTAAAGACCTTTTTAATTTTCAGACATCTGGCAGTAAAAGCAGTAGTTGAGATAATCCGCTCATTTCCAGTTTACTCCTTGATCATGCTTTTGGTTCTTTCTCACCTTCTTTGCTGAGAGTCCTGGTTTGAAGTAATTTCCTTGCACTGCTGTCTGTTCTCACCAAACATCTTTATGCAGCAGTCCCCAAACATGTTTTGCAGCTTTTCTGCCTCATTCATTTTCTCACACAACAATCTGGTAGCGGTTTTTTTTACTGAGCTATGCCAAATGGCCAGGAGAATAGTCTAGGCTGTAGTTACTGCTTCCAATGCCCTAAAGATTCTTGAAGTGACTCTTTCTGGATCTCTCCTGTAGTTCCATTTCCATGTGGCAGCCTTTGTAGAGTCATTAAAACCATATTCAGTGAATAGGAATAGGCTGTTCTCAAATGACTTACTATTTAGTGCCTGTGGCACATGAATTATTTTGTGATGTGATATCAAGAGCCTGAAGTCGATGGTATTGCCCCCAGTTAATACCAGTTATAACTTATGAGAGATCAGAACTGGGCCTTTAAATATTTATTGTCTCGATAATTAAAAAGAAGGATGGTTTTATGAGAATAAGGACTAGATTTACTTATCAAAAGATGTAGGTAGAAAATACATTTCCACTGCAAACAATAGCTCATGTGAAATGGCTTTTACTGTATAAATATCGAAGCTCAAGCTGTTGAAATAGTATATGGCATTCTTCAAAGCTTTATGAAACCACAGCACTGTAAAAGTCTCTTCTGTGACAAGGCACTTCTTGCTTACATTCCCTCTCTTCTTTCTGAACCTGGAGCCCATATGCAGGACAAATTCCCATTGTCTACTGTAGCACTTAACCCTACTTGTAGATTGTTCCATTAACTGTGTATGAGGAATACACTTATATAGAAAAAGCAAACCTGCACTCCCCCTCCTTTGCCTCTGTGCCCTGTACCTACCTGTATCCCTGTCACTACACAAAGCTTCATGTGATTACACATTAGTTGTCTATTTGTGACACTTTATTTTCTGAATTTATGTTTGTCAGTGTTTCAAATACTTTCATTTGCATCCCTTGTGCCCTGATAAATAGCACTCCAGAAGATTATAGCAGATGCTTTTCATAGGAATATCTAATCAGTCCCCTGAGCACCCACAGCTTTTGAAAGGACAGTAGTACTGGTACAGCAGGATAGAATCATAGAAAATTAGGGTTGGAAAGGACCACAGGAGGTCGTCTAATCCAACCCCCTGCTCAAAGCAGGACCAGCCCCAACTAGATCATCCCCGCTGAGGCTTTGTCGAGCTGTGTCTTAAAAACCTCTAAGGAAGGAGATTCCACCACCTCTCTTGTAATCTTCTCCAGTGTTTTACTACCCTCCTAGTGAAAACATTCTTCCTAATATCTAACCTCAACTTCCCTTGCTGCAACTTGAGACGATTGCTCCTCATCTGCCACCACTGAGAACAGTTTAGCTCCATCCTCTTTTGTACCCTACATCAGGTAGTTAAAAGCTGCTGTTAAATCCCCACTCAGTCTTCTCTTCTCCAGACTAAATAAGCCCAGTTCCCTCAGCCCCTCCTCATAAGTCATGTCCCAAGTCCGCTCACCATTTTTGATGCCCTCATTTGGGCTCTCTCCAATTTCTCTACATCCTTTCTGTAGTGCAGTGCTCAAAACTGAACACAGTACTCCAGAGATGGCCTCACCAGTGCCAAATAGAGGGGAATAATCACTTCCCTCGGTCTGCGGGCAACACTCCTATCAATGCAGCCCAGTATGCCATTAGCCTTCTTAGCAACAAGGACAAACTGTTGGCTCCTATTCAGCTTATTGTCCACTGTAACCCCCAGGTACTTTTCTGCAAAGCTGCTGTCCACCCAGGCAGCCCCCAGCCTGTACTGGTACATGGGATTGTACTGTAGGGCTGTGTGAAGCTTTGGATCCTGATTCGATGTGGAAGAGATTTGGCCCAATTCGGTGGCTGAATCTCCGAATCCAAAATAAATCAGGGGACTAATTAAAAAGTCTGAATCGATTTGAAGCTCTCCGAATCTTTGGAAAAGATTCGGAGAACTTCGATGATTCAGACAGTCCCCACCTGCTGCAGCAAGGAGCTGGACTCGGAGCTGGTAAGTAGGGAGCAGAGGAGTGGGGG
>NW_005843040.1:341759-373945 GCF_000455745.1 Alligator sinensis
GGGACTCATGGGTTCCTGCAGCAGCCTCGGGGCTTCAGGGGGCTCGTGGGAGAGCCCCCCACATGGCATGGGGCAGTGTGGGGCAGCGGGGATTGCCCCATGCCAGGCAGGAACTGGCGAGTCTGGGGTTTAGGGTTTTTTTTTCCTGAAATAGCCGGAGCTGGGGCAGGTGGGGCAGCCATGGGGGAGGGGACTAGGGAAGCAGGGGGGTTGGGGAGCCTTGTGGAAGAGCCCCCCCATGCAGCATGGGGCAGTGGGGGGCAGCAGGGATCACCACCCCTCTGCCCAGCAGCACCCAGTGAGTGGGGCTTTTTTTTCAAAGTGCTGGGAGCTGGGGTGGGCAGGGAAGCTATTGCTGGGCAGGGAAAGCGGGTTGGGGATGAGACTCAGTGATTTGGAGATTTGGCAGCAGCCAAATCTCCAAATCAGATTCGGCCAAATCGATTTGGGACAGTGATTCGAATTACCGAATCGAATCACTGTTCCCCACATCGGCCAAATCTGAATCCAAAGTGAATACTAGCCACTTCACACAGGCCTATTGTAATGTCATAAGTGCTGGACTTTGCACTTGTCCTTGTTGAACCTCATGAAATTTGTTTTGGCCCAATCCTCCAATTTGTCTAGGTCATTCTGAATCCTAGCTCTACCCTCCAGCGTATCTATTAGGCCTGTGCAAATAGGGAACTATTTGATTCAGATTCAGATTTAACCAGTTCAGAGGACAGTGATTTGATTCAGAGATTTAGATCACTGTCCTGAATCAATTCGGCTGAATTGGATTTGGAAGATTAGGTGCTGATTCAGAGAGAGTCAGTGATTAGGCCATAGACTATAATGGGGAAATACCTATAACTGCACCTCAAACTGCTGAAAGCAAAACTCGTGTCATGTGTGTGTTAAGGCAGATTTGGATGAAAACAGCAGGGATGGTAGCCCCTTCTCAGAGCATGGGGTCTGTCAAGTTTCAAGGAGGTAGGTGCAGAGGTTTCTGGGAAACTGCACTTCAAGCTGCTGACAAGCAAAACTTGTGACGTGTGACTGTGTGTATGTGTTAAGGTGTGGCAAGATAAAAACAGCAGGGATGGTAGCCTGTAACAGGGGGCCTTCCTGGTGCCAATTAGATCTCTGCCCGTCTGCCTGTTTCTGGGCCAGCCACCCACCCCTCTTTTGCTCAGGCAGAAAAAGCTCAAAGAAGGGACAGAAAGGCTGCAGACAGAGGTTTATATCCTATTTCTACGTCCCTCCCCCACAGCACTGTGATTGGAAGGGGACTCAGGGAAAGATCACAGCCACTAGCCAGCTACAGATGCCAGTCTTTCCTCCCCTGCTCCCCCTCCCTCTTCTCAGTTTCTGGTCCCCTGCAAGACTGCCTTCTGAATCGCTGAATCGCCAAATCTTTTTCCAAATCTTTTCTGAATCGATTCAGACAGGTTTTTTTTCCTCCCGATTCAATTCGGAGTCGGTGATTCAGCCTCTGAATCGGGCCATATCTTCTCCAAATCGATTTGGCGACAGAAGATTTGCACACCCCTAGTATCTACTATTCCCCCCAGCTTGGTGTCATCTGAAAACTTGCTGAGGGTGCACTCTATGCCATCTTCCAAGTTGTTGATGAAGACATTGAACAAAATTGGCTCCAGGATTGATCCCTGAGGCACTCCCCTTGGTACCGGTTGCCAACTACAGACTGAGCCATTGATTACTACTCTCTGAGCCCGATGCTCCAGCAAGTTTTCTCTCCACCTTATAGTCCATTCATCCAACCCATACGTCCTTAGCTTGCCTATGACAACATCATGGGATACCCTATCAAAAGCCTTGTTAAAATCAAAATATACCACATTCACTGGTCTCCCTGCATCCACAGAGCCAGTCATCTCATCATAGAAGGCAATCAGGTTGGTCAGGCATGACTTGCACTTGGTGAATCCATGCTGACTGTTCCTAATCACCTTCTTCTCCTCCAAGTGCTTTGAGATAGATTCCTTGAGGATCTGCTCCATGATTTTTCCAGAGATTGAGGTGAGGCTGATTGGTCTGTAGTTCCCTGGATCCTCCTTTTTCCTTTCTTAAATATGAGTTCTATGTTTGCCCTTGTCCAATCATTCGGGACCTCTCCTGATCACCAGGAATTTTTAAAGATGATGACCAGTGGCTCTGCAATCACATCAGACAACACCCTCAGCACCATCGAGTCCCATGGACTTGTATATGTCCAGCTTTTCTAAATAGTCTCTAACTTGTTCTTTCTTCACTGTTGGCTGCTCACCTTCTCCCCAAACTGTGCTACCAGGTACCATAGTCTGGGAGCTGACCTTGCCTGAGAAGACTGAGGTGAAAAAGGCATTGGGTACTTCAGTCTTTTCTGCATCCTTTGTCACAAGGTTGCCTCCCCCATTCAGTGAAGGACCCACAATTTTTCTGATCCTCATCTTGCTACTGACATATTTGTAGAAACCCTTCTTGTTACCCTTCACATCCTTTTCTAGCTGCAACTCCAACTGTGCTTTGGCCTTCCTGACTTCATCCCAGCATACCCGAGCAGCGCTCTTGTATTCTTCCTTAGTTATTTGTCCATGTTTCCACTTCTTATAAGCTTTCTTTTTGTGATTTAGTTTACTGAAGAGTTCCCTCCTAAGCCAAGCTGGACTTCTGCCATACTTGCTAGTCTTCCTGTGCATTGAGATGGTTTGTTCCTGCACTCTCAGTAAGGCTTCTTTCAAGTACAGCCAACTCTCCTGGACTCCTCTCCTCCTCAGTCTGTCTTCCCAGGGGTTCCTGACCATGAGTTCCCTGAGCGAGTTGAAGCCTGCTTTTCTGAAGTCCAGGGTCCTTACTCTGCTGTTCTCCTTCCTTCCTTTCGTCAGAATCCTGAACTCTATCATCACATGGTGGTTGATGTCCAAGTTGCTAAGGGATGCACCTGCTGATAACAGTAAGCTTTAGCTTCTTGTAGCTGTACTGTAGATGCCTGCATTTTCTTGAAGGTACCACGAGTTTCATTCTGTACCAGCTGAAGTCAATGGGAGCTTTGCCTCTGCTTGTGAGGGGTCTGACCAAAGGGCCCATCTTGCCTATCATCCTGTCTCTGACCATGGCAAATAACAGTGCTTTAGAGCAGGGGTGTCAAACTCACCTTGTGCCCTGGGCCAGATCCAGAATATGGGGCTCCTTGCAGTTTGGATCCAATGTGGGACATTAAGTGATAGCCACAGCAGCAGCAGCAGCCACCACAGCTACTTTGGCACCAGTGGCAAAGCAATGGCAATGAGTGGGGCAGATGGCCACAGGCCAGGTGGCTGCTTGTCATATTGGAGTTGCACAAGTGATGGCAAATTAGACAGATGCAGGGCTATCAAGAACTGTTGTGCCATCCTCCTTGGGCTCTCCCTCCCTGCATACATCACTGAAGGTGGTGTGAGCCAGAGCCACAGGGCCCTAGATTCTGCAGGAGGCCATGTTCACTATTGATAGCTATGCCCCCAAATCCCCCAGTCCACCAGTAACCCAGCAGGCCAGATCCAGACTGTGGGTGCATGATACCTCGACTTTAGAGGAACAAAATAAGATACACGGCATGTGTACATTAATCCATCCTTTGACATACTCTCCCAGTCACCTTCCATAGGTTACATCCCTCTTGTGTCCAATAACCCCTGATGGTCTTATCCTCCATAAATTTGTCTAATCCTTTTTTTAACCTGTGTGTTTTATTGTCCTCCAACCAACATGCCCTCTAAGCTGTGTGGTGTGTGTGGCCATGCAGGTGCACTCATGCCGGGAGGCCAGGTGCGCCTGCATGGCCACACATGCCACACAGCTTAGAGGGAATACTGCGTACAACCATCCTGTAACCATGAGCTCCATGTCTTAATTTTTCATTGTGTAAAAAATAGTTCCATTTGTTTGCTTTAAATCTGCTGCCTGCTGATTTCATTGGGTTCCTCCTATTTCTTGTATTATGCTGTATAGTAAACAACAGTCCTCTCTTCCCTTTTTCCTCAACACTCACGACTCTATTGACCAGTATCATATTCCCTCCCGGTCAGTCAATCAGCTTTTTTTCCAGGTTGACAAGTCCTTGCCTTTCCAGTCTTTCCTCATATGAAAGCCTTTCCACCACCCTGAAAATCTTTATGGCCTGTCTCCATACCATTTCTAATTCTAGCATATCCTTTTTGAGGTAGGTTGGCCGGAGCAGCATGCAGTATTTAAGGGGTGGGTACACTATGTATTCATATACTGGTATACTTATCTTTTCAGTTTTGTTTTCAATTCCTTCCTATGATTCCTAATAGTGTGTGAGACCACTCCACAATGAAGCCAAGATCTTTCTTTAAAGGTAACAGTGAATTCAGAGCCCATCACTCTGTTTGCAAAGTTAGGGTTTTTTTCCCCTGTGTCCATTACTTTACACTTACCAATGTTAAACTTCATAGATTCATAGATGTTAGGGTCGGAAGGGACCTCAGTAGGTCATTGAGTCCGACCCCCTACCTGGGCAAGAAAGAGTGCTGGGGTCAGACGACCCCAGCCAGGTGCTTCTCCAGTCTTCTCTTGAAGACCCCCAAGGTAGGGGAGAGCACCACCTCCCTTGGGAGCCCATTCCAGATTCTGGCAACCCTTCATCTTCCACTTTGTTACCTATTCAGTTATGTGACAGTTAAAGAGTAAAGAGTTACAAAAAGATGTCACACTGATTCTTCTTTTTTGTAGAGGAGGAAAATGTTTTGCTGACCATAAAAAATATGTGAAGGAAGGAAATAAACACAAAAATACAGCAGCAGAGTTTTAAATACTCAGTTAGGAAATTATTTATATTGTACCCCAAAAGGCAACTGTAAGAATATTTGTGATTGTTTTGAGTTGAAGTTATTGGTCCTCAAAGCCTACTGAACTGTTAATCTGTTATCTTCATAATAGTTACAGAGGCTGAAACCCTCGTTTAAACCTATCCAAAGAACAGGCAGTTTGCCAGCTCTTCTTAATTGTCAGACAGTCTCATGTATTCCCAAATGTTTCTTATCTCCTCCAAAAGAGAAGATATATTCTCCTTGTCAGGAAAAATAAAAACTTCCCATTAAAGAACAATATAAAACATTCCACCTGAAATTGAATGGTAGTAGGCTGCCTTGGATTATAGTCAAATTAAATTTTAAATTAAAATAAAAAGGTGTTTTAGGAACAGGTCTGGACAATACTGGTATTAGTACCACAGAGGAATGTCTGCTTGAGGGCTTCCTTCAAACATCCCGTATGCCCTTCCCTTCTGCTTCTTTGTAAAAACAATAAAAGGATCCCCCCAACAGGATTTCACTTGCACAGATTCATGAATCTCTACTTGCGTGTGGCTTGTTCAAATGAACTATGAGCGAGTCTGACTCATCATTTCCCTGCTTTGTTTAGCCTATTAGGCAGTGTTAGCATTTACATTACAATTGATCTTAAAAAAGCAAAAGATTTGCAGTAGTTCCAGCCTTAGTCCTTGTGAGTTACTACAGGAAACCTGCAGTCCCACAAGCAACTCTCCACCTTATTGACATTGTGTTTGCTACCATGCTGTTTACTGAATAAAGTTGCTGATGACGTCTCATTTTCACACAAGCTAATCTCTCAGCACCAGTATGGTGAACTTCTCTCTGAGATTGTTTCCTGCAGTGTAAGCCCTTGCACCTTCCACCTCACTGAAGTGAAAATCATGCTGTTATTAGCTAGCTCATTGTAAGAAGTAATAGGGTTGCAGTGCAGCAACCAACTCCTATGAGAAGGTGGCTGCCATACTTCTTCAAGGCATCTCTATCAGATAATAATACTCCTCCCATTGCCTAGGGAGTCAGAGAAATGAAGTAGGAGGATTGCAGGTAAAAGGATAGTGGAAAATGATGGAAAGACTCTTATAGGGTTATGCCAACTGGGTTGGGTGCTATGTAATTCCTTCCCATTGCTCGCTCTCTGTTTTTCTCTGTCATGGCAATTTCCTCAGCACTTAAAAAAGTGTGTTACTCTTTCTGCCCAATACTTGTTCCCTCAGCTGTTGTGGGAACACTGACCATAGTATTAAGGCCTTCTAGAATGGGCAGAGGACTGTAACAGTAGCACAAGCAGTAGGAATAAGGCGTATCATTACAAAAGGCCTTTTGTAGTTGCAAAGGTCATCTCAAACTCAGGTTGTTCCAGAAACTCGGACAGCAGCATTGGTATGTAGCGAACTACGAAGTGGCTGTAGTTAATGTTCCCTCTAGATAGCTCTAACTGCAGCAGTCTGCCCTGGTCAGCTGTGTAACCATGGAAGCATTTCATCCTGTTCTTCTGGGCTCAGCATTGTAGAGCAATCTGGTGCCATGTGGGTGCAGTTGCAGATGGATCACAACACGGACACATTAGATCTGAAACTGGGGAGAGCCTTTTGTAGTTCTGGCTTGGAATGCCTGCCCTGAATGTGTTAGCAGTGTGTATTCAGTACAAGCAGGTCTGTTCATGCTCTCAAAAGGAGAACTGGGGAAAGGCTGTAGTACCAGCCCCAAGTATAGAAAAGTTGTGATTCAGTTGCCCTTTGTGATTTTCTTTCTTTTAGCTGGAAATCACGAGATTTTTTTCCCTAATAGTATTTTATGCTCTTAGACTACGTCCAATAAGTGTGGCCATTTTCCCCCAGGGACAAATAACAGCAGCACACCTTGTGCCACTGCTGCTTTCCCCCAGGGAATGCCCATGCCACACGCACTCTGGCACACGGCAGGTTACCCTGAGTTGTGTAGGGGAGGCTGTGACTGGCAACAGCAGCCTTACCTGGGGCCTTGGGGGCCCTGGGGAGCTGCAGCGAGCCTGGCCAGCAGCTGGAGCATGGCTCAGCCAGGCCTGCCTCCGGTTTTGGGCCACGCGCGCTGCCTCCATGTGTGCTGCCCTGCTTTTTAAGGCTTTTTAAGGCATGGGTTTTTTTAACCCCAGGTCAAAAATCCCCTGTGCTGCAAGGCAGTATTGCAAGGAATGCCTGCATGTGTGGTGTCTGTCTGGAGCACCACAGACTACACAGCTGCCCTCATCTTGACATGCAGCCTAATGCACCATAGTTTCATAGTAGTGTGGGGTCAGAAGGGACCTAAATAGTTCATCTAGTCTAACCCCCTGCCACTGGCCGGAGCACACGCTGGGATCACGCGACCCCAGACAGGTGTTCATCCAACCACTTTTTGAATTTAAGCAAGGCAGGAGCGAGGACCACTTCCCTAGGAAGTTGGTTCCAGATCCTAGCCACACTAACAGTGAAATAGTGCCTCCTAATTGCTAACCTGAACCTATTCTCCAGCAGTTCCTCGTCACCCCAGGTGCTGCTGGGGGGAATAGGGCCCTTCCTATTTGCTGCTGATCTCCCCTAACGAGTTTGTAGGCAGCCACCAAATCCCCGTTCAGTCTCTACTTGCTGAGGCTGAACAGGTTCAGGTCCCTCAGCCTCTCCTCATAAGGCCTGCCCTATTGCCCTCCAACCAAGCGGGTGGCCCTCCTCTGAACCCCCTCAAGGCAGGCCACATCCTTCTTAAAGTGCAGTTCCCAGAACTGGACACAGTACTTCAATTGTGGCCTGACCAATGTCGCGTAGAGGGGGAGTATCACCTCTCTAGACCGGCTTGAGATGCATCTTTGGATGCACGACAAGGTGCAGTTGGCTTTGCTGGCTGCGGTCTGGCATTGGCAGCTCATGTTCATCTTGGAGTCAATAATGACTCCAAGATCACTTTCCGCCTCTGTGCTCTCAAGGGGGGAGCTCCCCAGCCTGTATCTATGCTGTGGATTCCTTCTCCCCAGGTGCAGCACCCTGCATTTATCTACGTTGAACCCCATCCTATTACCATCCGCCCGCTTCTGTAGTCTGTCTAAATCTAATTGCAGCCTCTCTCTCCCTTAAATATTTTTTTATGTGCGGCAATCAGTATGGGCTCATCAAAGGCAGGTCCTGCCTGACCAACCTGATTGCCTTTTATGACCAAGTAACTAAATCCTTGGATGATGGTGTCACTGAGGACGTAGTCTTTCTAGACTTTAAGAAGACTCATGGCTGAACCTCTCACCCCATCCTCATCAATAAATTAAGCGACTGTGGCATTGATGCCTACAGAGTTCGATGGGTAAAAAATTGGCTGATGGGGCGCACCCAGAGAGTAGTGGTGGACGGGTTGTACTTAACATGGTGAGATGTGAGCACTGGGGTACCCCAGGTCTCAGTACTCAGGCCCGCACTGTTTAACATCTTCATCAGCGACTTGGACGAGGGGGTGGAAAGCATGCTGTCCAAGTCTGCTGATGACACTAAGATGTGGGGCGAGGTGGGCACACTTGAAGGGAGAGAGAGGCCGCAACTAGATTTAGACCGACTACAAAAGTGGGCAGACGAGAATAGGATGGGGTTCAATGTAGACAAACGCAGGGTGCTGCACCTTGGAAGAAGGAATCCACAGCATAGATACAGTCTGGGGAGCTCCCCTCTTGAAAGCACAGAGGTGGAAAGGGATCTTGGAGTCATTATTGACTCGAAGATGAACATGAGCCACCAATGCCAGACCGCAGCCAGCAAAGCCAACCATATCTTGTCATGCATCCAAAGATGCATCACAAGCCGGTCCAGAGAGGTGATACTCCCCCTCTATGAGGCCCTACAAGGAGAGACTGACGGACCTGAATCTGTTCAGCCTCAGCATGAGGAGGCTGAGAAGGGACCTGGTGGCTGCCTACAAGCTCATCAGGGGGGATCAACAGCAAATAGGTAGAGCCCTTTTCTTCCCAGCACCACCTAGGGTGACAAGGAACAATGGTAATAAGCTGATGGAGAATAGGTTTAGGTTAGAGATCAGAAGGCAGTTTTTTACAGTTAGGGTGGCCAAAATCTGGAACCAACTTTCCAGGGAGATGGTTCTCGCCCCTACCTTGGGCATATTCAAGAGGAGGTTGGACGATCACCTGTCTGGGGTCTTGTGAACCCAGCATTCATTCCTGCCTGTGGCAGGGGGTTAGGTTAGGTGATCTGTTCAGGTCCCTCCTGACCCTAGCTACTATGAAACTATGAACCCTCCCATATATATACCCCAACATATGTTATTGAACCCCCACATACAGCCACACCCCTTCACAATGCCCCCACGGACACCACCACCCCCCACTCCCCTCTCTTTGAAATACTTTGGGCTTGTTTTTAAGGCAGGTCTTTTTTTTTCCCTCACAAGACTTGACAACACTCCTCCAAGCCCTGCTCCTCATGGCTGGTAGCCCCGGGGTGGGGAGCGGGGGGGTCTCAACCAGCTCGGGGCCCATAAGTTTGTTTTCTTAAGGACCACTAATGGGTTAATCTGGCCCTGGCAGCCATGTCCATCAGCCATGAACACTGGTCAAGGAGAAGGGAAGAGAAAGTGTAACAGCTAAGAAGTCTCTGCAGTATATTAGCTGCCCTTCTTGTTTCAGTGAACACATTCCTGAAGAGTATCCCTTAACTATGAAGACATATAAGAAGGAAGTTGGGAAGGGCACACGTTAATGAATTGAAAACCTGGAGAAATAGAAGGTGTTTAAACAGTCCCGAATGATCATGCCTGCTGCATGTGTAAAACTAGTAGCCTGTATCAGTGGGAAGTTTGGCGTGTGCAAGTACTCCACTCACAGGCTATGACAGTGCTTTTAACTGCTGCTAATATTCTTAGTTTGAGAATTCTTTGTCCCAGTGGATGAAGTTAATGATTGGGGTCATTCATGTAAGTGGAAATAAAGTATCTCCAGGCACTATAACAATTATAACATAATTGCTGGCCATAAATTTCCACTTGCCTGCTGTAGTAAGTTGTTTTTAATGAAACAAATCAATTTAATAATATATTCAGAGTGGGCTGTGCACTCAGTCATCCTCACAAGTTATCATTACCTCTAGTCAAAAGTATCTTTTGAGCAAAAGTAGTGAAAAAGGAGTTTTAACCTCTGTGTGGTTTGCATGTTTTTAAACTGAAGAGATTTCTCCTTCTAACTGTTGAGGGGACTCCCTTTTAAGGCCATTTTTTTTTTTAATGGGAATGTACACTCCAGTTAGAAACACCCACTTCCCAGGGTTTGTAATAGAAACATCAACATAACCTAAATTATACTTTCCATAACATGAGACAAATACTCTAAATCTTATACTGTTCTGCGTGGTTCTGGTTTAAATCTTTAGGAGGTGCTGGTGATGTCCCATACTTTCAATTACTGACCCTACAAATTCCCTTCCTTGGAACCTTCTGTTCCTTGCATGTTCTTTGAAAGTAGAACCCACGTAAATAATTGTGGGCTGAATCTAGTCTTCCTTGTTTTAGTGGCAATTCCCACTGAAGTTAATGGAATGAGGTGGGTGTGCAAAAAATAATGGAAATAGCCCTTTTTGGCTGCATCCACACAAGCAGGGGCATGTGTTTGCAGCAGCACAAATAGTAGTGGGCACGGCACAAATGTGTGCCGCTACTTTGTGCTACAGTGAATGCCCCTGCTGGTGTGGTTTGCAGTGGGACACATTGTCCTGCTGCTCCATGTGCTGCAGGGGGAGCTGGCTCAGTGTACCTCAGTGCAGAGCTGGCCAGCAGGCAGCCCCCCCGCTGAGGCACCCTGTGCCCCAGCCAACCAGGGAGTGGCACTTGGAGATGGGGGAGCAGGCAGCCCTGGGCTGCTTGCTCCCCTGTCTCAGCATTTGTCCCAGCACATGGCACTTTGGTATGCGTTGTGCCCCTTTCTTTTGCAGGGCTATTTTTGCTACCTGGAAATCCTGGTAGCAAATTTTGCCCCAGTGCTGCAAATTAGCAGCAGGGCACACGTTTTTAAGTGCAATATGTGCAATTATGTGGTGCTGCAAAGAGGCCTCTGCTCCTAGTGGCCTCTAAAACCAAGAAAACCCTGTAGAAAGAATACAGATGGCTTTCTGATTGTTTAAATGTTAACCCTGGCATAATTGACCATGATCCTGTTATTTAGTTTGGTATCTGAAAGCAGATCTGACACAACATAATGAGGACTGTTCCCTGAAGTTGTGAGTGTTTTAAAAAGTGATTAGAGATGTGAACTGAAATTGCTGGCAGTATCGTCAGCTTTCACGATATTATGTACTATCGTGCTATGCTACCAACACTGTGCTAAGGCCAGGGACACCAGTGGCAGATATTTGTCAGCCTAGCTACTAGTTTTGAGTGCTTAAGCAGTGTAGAATTGCCACTTTTCACTGTTTGCACTCTAGTCTACTCTTCCCTCAACAGGTGTAAGTAACTTCCACACATTAAAGGAAGAACAGCCCCTTAGAGCATAATCTGTTCTCCCTTTTGTTGACATAAATCAGGAGCCACCCCTCCCACCCCAGCTCTGAAATTAGCAGCGTACAAGTATATGATATCAGATGCAGATTCTGAGTAGCTAATATATTGTTTCTAAGCAGATGGTAAGGAGGACAAATACGAAACAAGAATTAATGCATGGAAAGAAGTATAATATGGAAAAAATGTGCGCAGGGAAAAAAAATAAAACAGTCCTGTACCAAGTCATGGCTTTCCTATAACATTCCCACATATAGGAACAAAATATTCTCTCGTGCACTCCTCCTTATAAGTTTTGCAGCTCCTGGGAAAAGTCATATGGCAGAATAGAACAGCAGTTCCAAATATAACTACACCGAGCAGATTAAAGGAAGTCTAATGGGGATAGTCCAAATTAGCGTTTTATGAAGGGAGGGTTTTTTGTAGACTTTTTTTCTGGTTCCACCTTTATTGCATATCCATAGAGCTCTGAAAAGTATAACCAGTGTCAGAGTTGTCTGGGGTTCCTGGCACCATTGAATATACCATGTTGTCTTGACATGTATGGAAATCTCTCCATATGTCTGTCATTCTTTGTTCTCTGCAATCTATGGTGCACACCACCTAATATCAGTATTTCTCTTTCATATATACCTTTAAAAAGCATTGACATTTAGCCAGGTGCCATTTCATATTGAACTAGGTATCCCTTTTCCTCCAGCTTCCCTGCCCTATGCTGTCCTGTTACCTCCCCCACCCTAGCCCCCTTCCCTCCCCTTCCATTTTTAGCATATTTATATTTAATGAGATTGTAAGTGGTTTGGAGCATGGGGTTGACTCATTCTATGAGTCTGTAGAGCAGCTCCTAGTGCAAGAAGGGCCCTGCTGATGGCAGGTGGGGGGTGAAGAGGACTCAACTCTTATGTTACTACTAATGACAGTAAGACTAGTACAGGGGATTCTCAGCTTTTTTTCCACAGGTGTGTACTGATGCAATCTGAAAGCAACCGTTGAAGGCTTGAGGCTTTGTGGACAATCCAGCATAGTAATATAATGCATGTAATGGATAGCTTGGCTTTTTTTGGAATAGAATCATCTTTGTATAATAACTTTTATATAATTGCAGTGATGGTCTAAGTATCTTGATATGCATAGCACAAATGAGTCATAGAATACCACCAAAATGATCATCTTGCTTCTGAAGGCAGAAGTGCTTTGAACCCCTAGCTGGTAAGCTGTAGTTTCCATGTGTAATTTCAGTAGGTGACAGCACAGTAACATAGAAAAAACCTTAAACGTTCCCTAACTGACAAATGGCCAGGCTCGTTAACTTGATTAAAAATGAAAACTTACTACTACTGGTTTCTATGAAGATGGCAGATTGTCTTGTGGTTTCAGTGTCAAAGTGGGGTGCAGACACTCTGGGTGCAGTTTCCCTGTCACGGACATCATGTATAACCTTTCTGAATGAAGGACTTAAGAACTTTACTTTCACCTACATCCCAAACTGTGGTCCTGAAAGCATCTACTCAGCTACTGCTTAACCTCTAAAGGGCCTAAATATATTTACCTAACTAGACGTGCCTCAGGTATGCCCAAAACTGCACCAATCTTGCCGGGGCTGAGCAGCTCAGCATTTTCCTCATATAAAGTTTTTGTGTCTTCAGAAACTTGGGGTGGCATTCTATTCTTTTTTGGGTGCTTTGACAGCTGGACTTTGTCATTGACATGCTTGTCTAAGTCCCCAAAACACCACTTACAGAGGTTGGCACTCTAGTCCTGTGTGCATAGCCCTACCCACATATGTGACCAGAAATAGAATGCCACTCTATATGTAAGTCGCATTTTCGGGACAATCATGTATGCATGTAAATCTGGCTGTCTAGGCATCTAGAAAAGAACAGCCAGCCACCTTTGGTGAAATCAAGTAGGTGTTCTCTGCTTGTACCCAACACACACAAAATGACAGAGTCAGCGTCTGCACAAAATCAGGTGCAGTGACTTCCTTTTGAAGTAGGGTGGTGCCATTACTGTCCACCTTTTGTATAATGCAACAGTGGTTAGAGCAATTACCTAGGAAGTGGGCAACTGAAATTCAGTTTCTTCCTCAGCATGAGAGCATCCAGACACCTTTGCTTTCACAAGCATGCTCTAATGTCCAAGCTGTAGCTTACAATGGGCAGCTGAGAACTCTCCACAGCTCCTGTTGAATCTGGGCTCCATAGCAGCAAAAGAATGCAAAAATTAGTAAGGCCAATGTGAGCAAGAGAGAGTGTGAGAATGAAAGCAAGCATGACAAAAAGAACATGACTCTAATTTAGTCACTGAGAGACTCAGAGGGGAGATGGGGGACCTGGATTTCAGTTCCTGCTCCCACAAGGTGCAGACAGAAGAGCAGCTCCCTGTTGCAACTCATAGCACTTTGCAGGAAGCACTGTGAGTTGCAACAATCTTCTGGACCCAACTGCAGTTCGCGGTTGGGTCCAGGAGTTGGGGATGCCAGCTGCTTGCTGCGAGCCTGCAGCCCAGTCTCCATAGCAATGCCGCTCCCCCGCTCCCAGCCCGGGAGCTATTTTCAGAGTTGGAGAGGGGAAAGGGAGCAGAGGGAGCTCATTCTTGGGGTTCCCCAGCTGGCCCTGAAGGGTGAGGTGGGTGGACTGGACTCCAATCCACCCAGCCCACTTTTTAGCACCAGCTGAAAAAACCCCAGACCAAACTCCCTCTGCTCCCTTTCCCCACTCCCATTCTGAAAACAGCAATAGGCTGGGAGCTTCATAGACACAACTTACAGAACATGCTTTGTTTCAGAGCATGTTCATCTAAACCCTCATACATTGTTCATCTGAACTATTCCCTTGCTGCCATGTTTCTGGACTATGAGGACCCCCTGTGGGCCAGATAATACTGCCCAGCGTGCTATATTGTATGGCATACAGAGTCACTCCTGCACATGGCCAGATCCAGCATATGGGATTGGGTCAGCATGTAGATGGATCCATGTGTGAATGGATCCATGCATTTGCAGAGGGATGGGAGGGAGACTGCAGCAGTGTTCTCGATCACATCTGTGAATTGATGCTATGCATTGACCCTGTTTCAGTCTTCCAGGCTGTAGGGTTGAAGATTGGGTGCCACTGTATTAAAGAAGTTAGGCAACTACTTTTTAGATTACATTTAGGTATCTAAAACAAACATTTTTGAACTTCAGAAACCTATGCTTGACCGCCACACATGCCTAAGATTGCATCAGCAAGGGTGAAAGGCCCTAAACAGGTGTGTCTGAAGTTGAGGGGCCCTGAACAGAGTGTGCGCACATGCATGTGTGAAGCCAGTTGGTGCCTACCTCATGCCCGTGAAGATCCAGCTAGCTCCCCATCTGTGTCCCTTAAAGGGTCCAAGCCAGTAAGCATGCTCAGCACCATGCTTAGGCCTCTGGCTTCTGTTGTAGCTGCCTGAAACGTAGGCGTATTATAATGCCTAGTCCCTTTATACATCTAACTCTTGGCATTTCTCAGAGCCTTGTTTCCTTATCAGTACAAAGGAGATGATTAATAATACGTCTTTGTCTGTTTTAGTTGGGAGTTCATTGAGTCAATTATGGTCCCTTACAGTCTCTCAAGCTCATGGAGGCCTTTTTTGCTACCTTAATACAAATAAACAGCACTGTGTTTACATTAGAAAAAGTGGGAGAGAAAGGTCAGAGCTTTAAAGGCATAAGGTGATTTATTCCACCCTTATGAAAACATGTCTTCTCATTAGGTTTTCAGGTAACTGTTGGAGATCAAAACACTTAGTAAAGCTATGGTTCCTGGGATGTTCTACTTCCTTTACCCCTGAATCCTTCTCTAATTGTTATGTCCTGTAGCTGGAAATATGGGCTGCAATAGAGGTTATCAGCAGTTTGATGCCTTAACCAAGTGGGTATATATACTGTCTGACTTAACACCCTTCGGCTTTATTTCCTTTCTAAAACTTTAGTAATCAGACCGGTTATGTACTATTAACTTAGATGCAATTAAACTTGCATGTTTATTTTCATGATTCAATATGCTTTATCTTAAAAAATGACAGCTCTGTTTAACAGGAAAAACTAATTCTGTGCAAAACAGAAAAACCAAAAATGTTTGAAGCTGTGTATCTGATTGAGTCAGGGAACCATGTGGTTTTTTTAACACAGGGGAAGACTATACCTGTCCAGCTGGAAAGAACACAGTAAGAACACCTGAGGCCTGTAGTTCAATATAAACCACTTCCTTCCAGGTTATTTATTCATAAAAAAAGAGAGAATTTCTTTGCTATCTCTTCTAGTTTTGTGCTTAATAAATCAATCCTGTAGTGTAACTCATGCCCACTAAATGCTACTCTTTCCTGAAGCTGGCTTCTGAGGATTGTAGTGGTGGGAATGTTCAAAAGAGAGTCTGGTTTTTGTTACCAGAAAGAAAGACAATGGCTACAAAGTAGAAGCCCTATTGGCAAAACCACGGTGGTTTTAGAGGATATTTTTTAGCTATTTTGGCAAGGCCACAATTAATTGTAGTGTCTCAGTGCTTTGTGCAAGTCTTATAAAAGCAAACTTTTTATGGGCTCCTCTTTCCAATGCACAGATTGCCTAAGTGAATTTCATGGAATAGAGAAGGTACATTTAAGGGAACAGCAGCTCATATTTCCTGGTCTCAGCATAGATGATACCCTTTTCAGCTGCTGAGGTTGGTTTTGTAAACCACCACAGCTGACCATCATGGACAGTATGAACCACTGGAGAAACAAACACACATGTGGACAGATTTCTTTTTTCCTAAAAAGAGAAAGTAATTGAAAGTATTTTCAGTTAAATGATTTATTAAATTATTATTGGAGGGTAGGTAGGGAAAATTCAATCTTCTCTGTGAAACAAAGTATGTCCGAGGACAGAGAGAAGCCATTTTAGTCACATGTTTTAACTATATATATTATGTTTTTGATCTTGCTTGATAGGAGTGGTTTAAAGATTAATTAAACCTGAAAAACCAAAAATATTACTAGTCTGAACTCATCTATTTATGTACTTTTTTGTAGTCTGACTGGTCTTATGATAGGGGAAAACAATTAAATGTCTAAATGCTCAACCCAGCTTGGTCTTTGGAACTGTACATTGTAATACAAATAAGTACTGAAAAGTCAGTGAGACTATTACCACCTGGTGATGTACAAATTAGTGAGTGAGCTAGCTATTACCTACAATTTACTTTTTTCATAATTTGTGCTTCCTAAATTATTCTTAAGAGATCGTTTTTGTAGCTAAAAACGAACAAAGAAATTCATCATGTTAGTTATTCTGCAAATGTTTCTATATGAGAAAATTAGCAACTACTGTAGGAAACTTGATTGACTTGAATTACAGCAACACTAGCTTGACAGACACTAATTTTGGAAAGGTATTTGTACTGAAGGCTGGAATTCAAAGCAAGTGGAAGGCTTAGCATCTCCATGTGTTACTAAGCAACCTAAGGAACAAAACTTCAAGAGTAGATGAAAAATGATTAACTTATAACAAATTATTTGTTGATGTGCAGCAACCATTCTGCAAAGCCACCTGAAATGAAACTTGCTATTGTATAGCAGAGAGCAGAATGACTAGTTTATGTTAAGCTGGATCAGTCATGAAAGTGTGCGCTGTTTTTGTAAAATATCTCTTCCATCTCTTTTTAAAGAATACAGTTTCATTCAGTGCTTGCAGAAAGCTAAAAAAATTAAAATCATATAAAAATAAAAATAAAGAGAGAAGCAGTAATCTTATTCATCACATTGGTCAGTAAGGCTTGTTAAGTAATAAGGATTAATAATCTTTTACAATATCACCTGCCAGCAGTGACCCTATTACTTGGGACAGGGTATAATTCACTGAGGCCATGCACAAGATTCTGTTTATGACTTGAAGTCTTATCTGGTACATATACAGCATGGCTTGTCAAGAAGAATGAGTCCCTGTTCTGTAATTTTATAGGTAATGATGTGGGACACTCTGTACAACCCTTTTTCATACAGACAGAAACTCAGGCCCTTTGAATTTGGGGGCTATGGTTCTTAGTCTACAAGTGCCCAGTTGAATTCAGTCAAAGCACTGTGCACAGAATCCTACAGATCTTTCCATATAATATGAAAATAGTTATTTGAAGAGTGACATCCACATAGGGTATATATGAGACACCTACTGCTATTGCAGCCCTGTGTAACAGAGCAGCAGTCAGATTCTTCAGTCCTGCAAGCAGGTGTTGCAACTTTTGGAGATGCTATTCATTGTAGCAGCTCCATCCTTAAATTCAAGGAGGCTGTAGTGGCTGTTTATGCAGAGATGACTAATATACAGGACAGGTAGGTACAAGTACAGCTAGGCTTAGTTTATGTTGAATTACTAGTAAATCCAAAAGCCAGGAAGACGGCAATTTTGTATTAAATGCAGTCTGCATAAATTCTGTTCAGAACAAGGTAAAAGGTCCATTCATCTATAATGCCAGTATCTTTTACAGTTATTTTAGGTACCCCAGAAAATGAATAAATGTACTTACATGCTAATGTAAGCCCTCCTGTTAAAAGCAAGTAAAATCAAATTCCTCTGCAGCTGAGAGTCAAGTGAAAGGGTTCATTTACTAGGTCAGCTGTTGCCACATGGATGTTTAATTTCTTTCTTTGTAAAATATTTTCAGCCCTATACTGAGTTGGCCTCCCTTTCACATAACTTTTCTTTATTGCAGTGTTAACAACTTAGCCACTCAAGGCTTTCTGAAAAGATCACAGAATACACTTTTATTCTTCTGGGCATAGGTTTGGCAGCATGTGCTGCAACTACATCAAGGTCAGTATGCCAAGGGAAAACAGCTCTCAGAATACTTCATTTTCAGTTCAGTTAATTTTCCCAACAAAAATCAGAGTTAAGTATTGGTAATCAGGATACAGCTGGGAAAATAAAGTCCACTAAATTCAGCCCTTTTTTTTTTTTTTTGCGCAGTGAAGACTCACAGCAACAAGAAATTCCTGTTGGTGACTGAAAGCAGCAAATAAAAGCACAAGAACCAACTTCTGAAGAATAGTAGTTTAGGAAGTTAAACAGGTTATAGCAGATCCATTATGCTGCTTGTTGGGAACAGCGATGTAAGGAAATCAGAACACCCTGTAATCGCTGTGGCATCCAATATTTGTACAGTACCATGAGTAACAGCTGGCTCAACAAGTGCCCACTTAATTCTTGTTGGCATTTTTGTTTAGTAGCAAGAGTTTAAAATTGGGAGTGTAGAACCCTTAGTTTAATTCCACTTTGGCTTTCACTTGTGTCTGAGCAAGTTATCAGTAGATTCTTTTGGAAGATATGGGCCTAAACTTTAGTGGCTCAGTTCTCATTTTGTATAGCTGAAGCTTGAACTTCAGAGGAGTAGTTAGTGAACACTTCTGAAAACACTGACCATTATTTCTACTTCTCTTTTTTTCAAATGTAAATATCTATTGGTGCATTTGACAAGAAAGCTAGGTAGACTAAGATTCAATGCGTTTGAAACTTGTATCATTTTTGGCATTGTTTGTTCCTATTACTCTTTCTCCAGTGACCAGAGGAGAATTTACAAGAAAGTATATTGAGGAAGTAAGAAGCCAGCACTTCCAGCTGATCCTGTTGTGAGCTAGATGTGTATAAAGGCTGAAGGGAACTTTAATTACTAGTTTTGAGCTAAATACTGGGCACGTTTACATGTGCACATTTACTGCACAGTAACCGAAATTACTGCACAGTATGGGTACATGTCTACATGTGCACACCTGTACTGTGCACTAAATATGGCAACTTACATTGACTTGAGCATAAAATTTGATACCTGCATAATGCAGGTATCAAATTTATGCTTGATTAGTTAGTGCAGTAGCACATGTGTAGATGTGTTACTGTGCAGTAACCCAGGGGGCCTCCCTGCTGGGTCTGCCCAGCCACTAGGGGGCTGGCTTGAGCCCAACTGGAGCTCCCCCTGGTGGCCACAGGGGTACATGGCAGGCAGACTAAATTTAGTCCCAGGGCTCCTGCACATGTGGATGCCAGCCTATTCCCGCTTTCTGAGCAGTAAATTTAAGCCGGCATAAATACACATATAGACACGTCCACTGTTGATGAAATCTTAGGGCCATTTGATGCAAGACTCCCAACTAGCTTCACTGCAGACAGACAGGATTTAACTTGTGATTCAAACAGCTGTTTAAATAGAAACAAACTTTTTTTTTTTTTTTTTTTACTAGCAGTGGCAATTTTAGGCATTTATGCCAATCTATACGTATATTTGTTAGCAATTGAATTACCAGAGGAAGGAAAAAAGAATGTAAACAGGAGGATAAGTACCAGCTAATAAAAGCATATGAAGATGGTTTGAAGCAAACTTTTTGAAGATATATCAAGAACCTCAGAATAAGGTCAAAGGGAGTTTTTAGGGTGTCTGTATACAAATACAAGGAGCATGACAAAGACAGATAGGGGAACCAGAAGTACCTGCCCACAAAGGGGATTTCAACACCATGAGTTTAACTGAAACAGCCTGGGGAAGTGAAACTGAACAAGGGAGGGAGCTCAGCACTGAACACCCCTGATCTGCATTCTGAGTTACTATGGGGTGTTTACATATAAAAAAAAAAATCACCCTGGTAATTTTCTTATTGTGGCTGTGTAAACAGTTCAGAAACTCTGAATTAATACAGTGTACCTCTGTGGGTTTTAGCAAGAGTATAAGGCAGCCCTTGCCCCCTTTCTATCCACACACACACACTGATCTCATTCAATAAAGGTAAGCATCTCCTGATGTTGAAGTAAAGTGGCAAAACTTCATGTAATTAGGAACCTACTGCCATTATTAAAATACTGTATATAATGCAGGTCAACCTTTCATTAAAGAGAATATAATGAGTAAGACAAGCTATGGGATATAGGAGGTTAGTAAAAGAATTAGTTGCATGTATTCCTTAAAAAAACCAAACAAAAAAACCCCAACCCCCTCCAAGCCCCCCCCCCAACCATTTGATTATTTTATTTTTTTGAGATTATGGAAGTGATGGACATAGCAAACACTACTGCAGATACCAAAATGATACCATACATCTATGAAAAAAGATAAAAAGAGCTTTCTAAGGAACACACACAAATACAAAAGAGGAAGCATACTGGGGAGGGATGCTTATTCTAAGATGGGGAAAAAATCACCTTCAGTAATAAGGTGCTCCTCTTGCTGCTTTCCATTCACAGACCTTCTATTTAAACTGTAAAACACTATATGCATAACTGTGTATTTCTTATACAGAGCACAGAGATGGCAGAGAGCACACAGATGGCTTATGCAAGTGTTAAAAAGAGCTTTTCACAGCAGACATTGCATTTAGTAATGTTAAACAGCCTCTCATTGACCTATGATATCTGAAAGCAATCCATATCAGTAGAGCAAATACAATCAGACACACAGCATGTTTAATTAGCAGCTTTATTTGAAGTTTAAGACATAATTTTGCTGTCGCATTATATTTACAGATCCCTTCTGCCTCTTACATTATTGTATTCAAGTAGCGGTATCTTTGATATGCCTCCTGTAATTGGTATAAGTGTAGAGTCCTAAATTAATAATGCCTTCTTGATCAGAGAGACTACCTCCCTACAAAACTGTCATCCATTATCACAAACCAGAAGTCCATGACCAGCACAGTATAATCAAAGGCAAATTAAAGTTCGAGAATTATCTTATCAATTATGACTTTCAACATATAGTTAAGGTGCACATGCACTGCAAGTTGTCAATGAGAGGTTAACACCACAAACTGGAATCAGGCACAGAGTATTTAGCACATGCTGTGCAAACTTCCCCACACAGCTGTCGTTGCCCTTTTCAAGCCTGATCCATAATAGCCTTCTGTTATTCTAGTCCTCTCCTTCAGCTTCTCAAACTGAAACTTACAGTCACTGCATCATTTTGCTGTATATTAATTTGCACAGGTGAAGATAACATTTGTTTTCACTTTTGATGCAGTTTGAGAAATTTAGTTACAGAAGTGAAAGTCTAGTGTGCCAACACATTAACTAACTCTCCGCTCAGGTTGCAATAAGCATAGTCAATGGACTGGTATACCACATGTAATACTTGTCCTATAGGATAAGTAGGATACCATTTTGTTTTGAATTTCCAGGCAGCTTGAAACCCAGCAGACAATGTAGCTGTTGCTTAAGAAATACAGAAATCTACATTGTATGCCAGGTTCATGCCCCAAACCTGGAGAGTCTTCTAGTGTCTGATCCTTACACTTCTCCAAATGGCTCTGAAAGCACACACTACTGCTTATGGTGCTCATTCTTCCAAACCTGTGGTTTGACATATCAGAAAGTGTGTTTTATCAAGCATACCAAATCAAAATAAATCATCAGGTAGGTCTTTTCTATACTTCCTTCCTTAGCCAGAAGGTTTTGGAACAGTAGAGAACTATATTTATATTACAGGCCACATGACTACATGCTGGAGAAAATAGTGACACTTTCCTTAAAACAAAACAAAACCAAAACAGCCCCTCCCTACCTCCCCATAATTTTCTAACAAATCCAAACTATGCACTGTATGTAACAAATATTTCAGTCCTTATTAGATATTTATCATTTCCAAGGGATAACTCATTATTTATTTTGTATCTTGGAGCCACAAAGATCACTTCATCATAGAGTGATAAATAATCTTCAGCAAACCATGTGGAAGCTACAAGATGTCATCAGAGACCCAGTAGCCAGATGTAGCTGCTGATTGTAAAAACAGAATCTACACTGACTACTGAGCGATTGATGGGCAACTATGAGTTCTGAGTTGACTGCTCCATGGCATTTCTTTGATGTCACCTGTGGAAACAGTAATAAGAAGAAATCAGTATAGTGTCCCATAGGGAAGATTAAACAGATTAAAAACATTGCACGTCTTCAAAAACTTACAGATGGTGTTACAAAGCAATCCTGCTTTAAAAAGTAAACAGAAAAGTGTTTTGTCAGGATAGAAAGCTGAAAGCACATTAGTTCCAAGAGAATAATTTTATATATGCAATTATGTATACTATAAGTAACAAGTGAAACATGGTATTCTTGTAGTTCTGTCTTTTAAATCTGGTTTCTGAAACAGCCTGAAGGATTTTTATATTTAAACATATACTTCTTTCAAAACAGCACTAGATAAAAATTACTGCAAATTAAAAGTACAGTACCAGGACTATGCAACTAAAGGCAAAGTAAATTTTTCCAGCTTGTATGTCCTAAAGCATTGTTAAAATACTAGGAAAAAGTTAATTATTTAAAACAACCTCTCATCCCTTTTTGAAGGGTGCATGTGATAAATAAAGATACACTTCCAAGAAGTATAGTTAATATATACTGAAACAATAAGATAGTAACTTGGGGTGCCTACACAGAGAAATACATAATTGCTGGGTATTTCAGTGGAACAGTGTATTCAAAGCAACATAGAAAGTGAAATGTTGTCAGAATATACTTCAAATCTCATGAGTCTGTATACAAAAACAACAGAACATGCTTCAAAATTCAATACATTACCAATTCTAAGTACATTTAGCAGGTCTCAGCAAATTAGATCCTCGCATAGCACTGTTCAAGTTTTGCATTACTACAATAATAAATACAATATACAGCAATTCACATTTACAATCAATTGCTGGATTTTATTTCTGCTTTTTATTGAATTAATTATTTTGCTACTGAAGGACTTGCCAGAATGGAGAGCACCACATTTGAGAATGGGTATGACTTTAAAATTTTAATGAAAAAATTCTTTTTAATGTCTTGGTACTGATATTTTAGAAAGTTAATATTTAAAATCAGAAAATAAGAGGTCAGTGAAGGGGAAAAAACAACCTCCTCCCCCTTTAAAAGTCATTTTTTGTTATATAACTTTTTTTTTTTTTTTTTTTTAACTAAAAAAAGAAATAAAGTAGGAAAATTAAACCTTCCCCCAAGCCATATGTAACTTTGCTAAAACAGCTTTACCATTAATCCATAAAATGTGTTTTGCAATAAGACTGATTGGATAGTAGGACAAAAGTTAATCATTTGAAAAACAAAATTTAATACTGTTTTATTGCCAAATAAAGCAGTTGTTGCTTTATAATACTTAAAAAGGGAGTTAGAGTAGCAAGCATGTTCTGCAGTGCTTGGCTCACAATAAAATTTCAAAGCAGATGTAACATTTTTTTTTTTCTGAATATCGTGTATAGCACCAAATCCCTACTGGATCTCTGCTGAATCTACTCCAGGGCTAGGGACAGAAGTTACACAAACTGGTTTAAGTGATCAGAAACTAGTTTAAACTTGTAACAAAATAGAAGCTCAGTGAACATAAACCAGTTTCAAAAGGGCTGAAACTGATTTAAGATGAACCTGGTTGAATGTAGTATCAGACGTAACTGATTTAGGTCGAACTGGTTTATGAAACTTCTGTCTCAAACCCTTTCCTGCTTCAAGTTAAATCAAAGTCCCCCAGAATCCCAGCATTTTGCAGCCCTGGGCTGTGCTGTCTGCTCAAGAGACCAGAGCCAGCCCTCCTCCTCTGCTCCCTAGCTTGAGCAGCGAGGGCTGGCTCACTGGTCCCCTCAGGCAAACCCAGCTGGGGTCTGGGTCCAGGGAAGTGAGTGTTAAACATCCCTTGTCCCGAGTATGGAGCTGTCCTGCCCTGCTTACTTAGTACTGGCTGTGACTAGACTACAAATCCCAGAGGCACCTGGAAGCAGAAAGAGAAAGTAATGAGCAATCCTGCAGAGTCCTGCTGCTGCACGTCTGGACTGCGAATCCCAGAGACCTTTGGCAGCAGGAAAAGGAAACGAATACACAGCCCATGCTGACTATGTGCCAGAGAGCCAGGCTGTAGCGCATCCTCCCCCACCCAGGCATCTGGCTTGAGCTGCTGCAGGCATGTAGCTGCATTTCCTGAATCAAAAGTGAATGTCTGTTCATTTGCTTATGGGTTCAATCTTTGCAGCTTGGACTGGACTAACCTGCAAAGACTGAATCAATTCAGCCTCAGGCTTTTTGACTGCCTGTACTTAACCCAGAAGACCATCCCAAATACCTCAGCCTATCTAGACTAGCATTTTCACTGTTGCTAGCATTAGTTCAGCCACACTAATAGTGGGAAACAGTTATGCAAGTCTTCTCATTTATAGTGCTACAATGATGTAAATCAGCAAACATGGACTGCCAAAGGGACCACCCCATTGTTCTTCCTTGGTTGAGCTAGGCAAATACTGCCTGGCAGTCACTCCCTATGTCACCAGTGACAATCTCTATAGGAACTCCTTCACATTATATCCTGAAGCCAGTGAGCTCTTTTCCAGGGCTAGGAAATAGTGCTGCAGGCTCTGCAGTCAGTTGAAGCAAGAGCTTGTAAACTCAAGACATTCAAAAAGCCTGAGCCTGAATTGATTCAATCTATGCAGTTTAGTCTAACCTGGCTGGGCTAAATCAGTTTTGTAACCAGACAGACATCCCAGAAATTCAGGCACATGCCTACAGTGGCTCAGACTAGAAGCCAGGGTGTGCTAGAGCTGTCCTCCCTTCCCTTGCACAGAGAAGAGCTAAGGGGGGTGTGGCCAGGCCTGGACAGGACACTGATTACAGAGGGGACCCCCACCTCCTGGACAGCCCAGTGGGGAATGTTTATCACCCTTAACTCAGTGTTCATCACCCCATTAAGAAAACAGAGGGACATTACCAGTGATCTGTTGATTCTGCCTTTGATCCATGTGCCACAACTCAGAGATAGCCAGCATGTGGTCTGCTAGCTAATGCTGAGATGTCTGTGAGGGACAGGGAATGCCTGCTTAGCAGAGAGTCGGGGGGAGAGTAGAAGCCAAGCAGATGCCTGCAGAGACTTATGATGCTGCAGCCAGGGAGCAGAGGGAAGGGGCCAGCCGAGCTGTGGAGCAGAGAGCATGTTGAAATACTGGGGGGCTCTGGTGTAATCTTAAACCAGCAAGGGGTCTAGGACAGACATTGCATAAACCAGTTTAAGCCAAATCAGTTGAGCCTGATGCTACATTCAACCAGGTTTTTCTCACACTGGTTTATGTGCACTGAACATCTGTTCTGTTACAGGTTTAAATCAGTTTCTGATCACTTAAACCAGTTTGTGTGTAATGTCTGTCCCTAGCTTTAGGGTCATTGGAATGCTTCTCTCCTACTCCTGCATTAAGTAGATATAGGCTCAGAAACACCAAAGTGATGAATGTGTTTGGTCTCCAAGGAGACCCTTGAAAATATTGTTGGGGATAAAGCTGCAAAATTAACTAGTGCTGTTATGGAGCTGCTACTTGTTTCTTTGATTGACTGTATTATTAAAGATTCTTAGAGCTGCCTGGGGTATCCAGATGCACCTATCATATATACATATACAAACACACACACACGTGTGCGCGCATGTGGGTGCATGTGTAACAAGACGGGGATACAAACTCAAAATTGGATAATCCATCACCCTGAAAGAGAAGTCTACAGAGAGGTGGTTGGACAGTAGCAGTGTCTGGAGGCCCAGGAGAGGGACCACCTATTCTCATAATGCAAGAGGAGATGGGTATGTGTGGGCCTACGGAAATAGTGTATCACTGTCACCTTGAGGACTTAAACAGGTAAAGAACAGAATCTCTAGGCTTGTTGCAAGGGAAGGATTATGTACAGGAGACAGGGCTAGATGAACAATCTTTGTAATTATGTTTATCTCATCTCCTACATGCAAAAGAAACTCTCAAACTTTCCTTGGATCCCACAGGCATATTTTAACAATTCTTGCAACACAGGACATTGGCTGCCATTGTCCCCTTACTTGACCTGTGTCAGGTTAGGGTGTTACGTCTTACGGTTGTGTCAGGGTTGACTGAAGTTTTACTAATACGTTAGATGATGGATTTGTACAGGTTAGTTTGGATAAGGATGTTTCTTCCTCTGGCAGGGGGCTGGCTAATTTTGCAGCTTTACCCCCAACAATATTTACAAAAACCAAAAATCTTATGAAAGTATCAGAAAACGAGTGCATCAATCCGAAAAAAATCAGTTTTTCATACCAATTACTTATACTAATGGGAAAATGCAGTCTTAAAAACACAACAAGAGAGTGAATGTAGCACAAGGTCAAATAAAAATTAAAGGAAAATATTAAATCTTTATTGCACAACTAATAGGAGGCAGCTAACAGGTCTAGTGAGTCACAGCCCAGCACATTCAAGCTTTTGCTTGCCTGAATTGAAACATGTTTTGAGAATATTAAATCATATTAATCAAGTAGACCAATCAAGGTGTGTGCACACGTGTGTACACACACACACACACACACACACACACACACACACACACACACTGCTGTATCCTGCTGCGTTTCCAACATGAATGAAGCCAACAAATCACCTTTTTTCCCCAAATCAAAAGCTTGGCACATGCCTTGAAACTAGAACAGAGATAGATAAGTTATCATGAAAGGGAAAAGATCTATATTGTAGGCTACTGTGCTGTGACAGTTCTCATTTGAATGGTATTGACCAGCTCTCCTGTCAAAGTTATGTGCATGACAAGGGAAAAACTAATCTATGATAAAACCTTCGGGGGGGGAAAAAAAAAAAAAAAAAAAAAAAGGAGATAGTGATTTTTGTGGTTTCATAGAAAGGACTGTTGTTTATATTTAACTGTCCACAATCACTGCAATTTGGACAAGGTTGCCTTTTCTAGGGATAGTTGGTCTGGGGACAAAGATGAAAGATGTTGTGTCTCCCTGCTGAGAGAGAGAGAGAGAGAGAGAGAGAGATCAATAATGGCTAGTTTAGCTGCTCCTTTTGGGTCCAAAACGATAATTGACACCCAGCATCATAATCTCTAAACAGAAAACTTTATTAGACAAATGCCACAAGGTTATTAAATTTTGTGCACAAAAAATTATGACCTCCATAATTTCAATGTTGTTATTTTACTAATATAACTGCCAAATGTAGCTTAAAGTCTGGGTTTTGGTATTTGGCATTGTAAAGTAAAGGATATTTCTCCTTATTTACAGCCAGCACTTCAGCTGTACTGTTGTTCACTTAAAAATATGTTGGCACATTTGCTAAATGCTGACCATAACTTTAAAATATTATGGTCATTAGCATGAACGTTAGTTGAAATAAGCCAAACAGGTTAGTTTGTTTCAGTTAATTAGGCACTTACTTTATAAGTGAAACATGTAATTATAGAAATTGCAAAACATTGTTTGAGGAATGGGAAAAAACCCTCTAAATGGAGAGGGCAACTGTGTAGACATACATGCACATTGTGCAACAGGGCAATTATGAGGTGAAGCTAACATTTGAAATACAGGTGTCTTATTAAAGTACGTTCTCATGAACTTGAATTCGTGCTGAGTTACATAGTTACATTACAGCCAGGATATCTTCAGAGCAGGGCATATGTTTGTAGTGATTCCAGCTCTTGCATACCTGAGACCCTGTGACTGTATTGATCATACAAACTTACACCAGCTGATGGTCACTTGACTCTCCTCACACTATTTAATAAATTGCTCCATTAAGTGAAGTTTCAGTTTGGGCTGAACATACTCAGGGAAATTCCTGTGCGAGACATTTTTTAATCGCTGTGCCAGAGAATACTAGTATGAGCAAGCCTAGGGAGGTATATGGTTGGCACAATATTCTAAAACAAGTTCCTAAAGGCAAAACTACTGGCATTCCCACAAAGATAGACGCAAACGAGTTTTAATTGCTAATAAATGCAGTTTTTAATGTGGTTATCTTAACCATGCCTTTTTTCTGAATCATAATTCCTCTAGAAGTATTTTTGAAGCACATAAAGTCAGTTCCTCATAAAGGATCAACATGAGGGATTATTTTAGGGTACAGACCTATGTAACAACTACACTGTTGTCAAAGAATACTGATATAAACAGCTACAATTGCAACTGTTACATTCTGTAGCAATACATGTAGCAAAACCACTCCAACTTTAAATGCAGCTTCATTAGGTGTTAAATTAATGCAATTTAGCTCACCTATAGGATCATTCACATTGTATGACTGATGCACCTTCCTGAACAGCAACTATCCTTGCCTTTTAAAGGGGCTGAAATATATGTTTTTCTTTCTTTCCAGCATGTAAACTCAGGTCAATTTAAATTCCAACCCTTGAGGACATTAAGGTGGCCGGATCTTGGGGGGCAGGACATCAAAATTTTCTCACTAAGTAAATAAATAAAAATGGATTATTCTATTTTCATGAGTGCATGTAAAAATGGCTTAGGGTGCCTAACTTTAAGTCCCTATGTTTGAAAATCTTGGCATCTCTGTGGTTCTCTCTCTCTCTCTGACAAAACATCTACCACTACTAAATCCAAGGGACAGAATGTCTGAGGTGACTGACAGAAACACCCACTGGCCTGATTTTATAAGGCTGTTAAGTCAGATGATACTGTAGGTCCTCTGGGGAAAAACAGGTGACCTATTTTCAGAATAAATTTTATTAGGGAACAACTGGAACATCTGGCTTATAAACTTTTTGATAATAATTTCTTCAGTAGGCTAGGGGATGGTCAGAGGAGGGAGTACTTCACTGAACCTAGGACTCTCCGCATCTGGATCCACATGAATGAGTTTATTTTTCCACTAGAGTTATATGTTCTGATTTATTTAAATGTGACCTAACTCACTTGCCAGAGCGCACCTTCTTTCACTTTCTCTATGAGCTCAAAAGTAGGAGGTCATCTACATATCATTAGGCATAGTTATAGATACAGTACATGGATGAGGGGATGCCAACCGTTTGATCTAATCTTAGACATATAACCAACATTTACTAATGCAACTCTAGGTTGCAGTGCAGGAGTCTCCCAGAGTGGGAAGAAGGGGAGGGAGATTTTTTTTTTTTAATCCAGAGGAAATTCTGCTCCCCTTATAAGCACTAATAATGAATACTGTTTTATGCAGGGCCCCAAACAAGACGGACTCTGCCCTGTGGTATTTTTAGTAGGATTTTTAAGACAAAGCAGGATACTGCAGACACACTAGATCACTACGCTATATGAAATCCACAGATTCATAGACATTAGGGCTGGAAGGGACCTTGGAAGATCATCGAGTTCAGCCCCCTGCCCAAAGGGCAGGAAGTCAGCAGGGGTCATAAGATCCCACTGAAATAGACATCCAAATGTCTCTTGAAGGCGTTCAAAGTAGGTGCTTGAACCACCTTCGGCAGCAGTCTCTTCCAAACCTTGGCATTCAAATAACCAGAGTCTGATAAACACCCAGTCAGATTAGAGGATTCAGTAATCCAGTATTCATTACTAATGCTAACTGTGTTTTTCAAACAAGATTTTTAGAAATGACTAGTGATCTGGAAGTCTGTTTTAAGTAACTCAGAAGAGCTTTATTTTCAGAAATCACTGAATACCTGGTCTCTGATAATCAGGTCCCTTAAAAAAAAAAAATCTCAAATCAGGGTTCCAAAACCCCTAGTCCTTACTGAAAACCATCACATTCAATGTTAAATTTGTTTAGTCTTTTATTCAAACTATATTTCAAATTTCTTGAGGAACAAGTTCCCTAAAATCAGTGCAGAGCCACAGTATGGCAAATAAATCAAAACAGCATAGAATTGTCATCTAAATATAAGGATGAGAACCAGTAACATCTGAATTCTAAATTCTGAATTTTGGATAATGACTCATTCTATAACCTTGAGGGCATTGTTTAAAATTGAAGAGTGATTATCTTTATAACCTCCTGAGTCCAGGATCAAGTACAAAGATGCTAGCAGGCCCTCTTAAATTTATCTGTCTACTCTTAGGTATGTTAGTTTCTTGGTTACCTATCACCATCTTAAGATGAAACATACCAGCTTACCAATATTCAAACCTAAAACACTATTTAAAAACCACCTGCCTCCCCAGCTTCAGAAATGTGGTTAACTGTCTTTATTACCTGCTCTGAGCATCTTGAGTAACAGCAGCAGCACCAGCTAGCCTGGCAAAACCCAAAAATAGATATTATTATTGCATTTCATATGTGAACCAGAATTAGGTTAAGTTAATGTGTGCATGTATGAGGTAGCAAAGAGTAGTTCTGGAGGCCTACTGAATTAAATGTGGGTTTAACAGGCAGAAGATCTAGATTCTAATAAAGGCTGTAGCAATGAATTTTTCTACAGGATGCTTTAAGCAACTTGCTTTCCATGTGTAAATATCCTGTAATAGTACTGTAACCAATTTCTCTATCACCCTGGTTGAACCATTCCTATAAGCTCACTTTCTACTACAATCCTAACTTTATCCAAAGAAAACTAAATCCACCCAAATTTTCACATCTACAATCTTATGCAAATGTAGATTTTTTTCCTGGAAAATAAGGCAAATGATTCAGTGCATCTGGGAAGGGATGAGGGTTCAAAACATTTTCAATGAACTTAAAGAAAATGCAAAGACAAGAAGTTTGGTTAAACTAAAGGTACAGATGAGCAAACATACTACAAGTCATTTCAGGTGCAGTGTTAAGGACAAAATCTATAAGGAAGGTGGGAGTTCAGGAAGGCAGACACTTTTGTAAAACTTGAAAATCCAGAGTTAAAAAATTTTAGACGTTCAAAAACCTCAAGAGTGTATACATTCCCAGTTTAGCTCACCTGAAAATCTGACCTCCTATCCAATCAACAATACCCTAATGCTAACCAGAAACTGCCCAATAAATTGTTCCTTCAGGGCACACAGGTACACCTTTATTATTCTGGAAGCCATGCATCTCTCATGACATCAAAAAATCATTATTTCTCAACAAAGAGAAATCTTTCAGACAGCTAAAACCAAATTCTATAAGGGGTTATGAAAATTATTTTAAAAGAGACTGAAATCTAGGAACATTTTAGCTGGCCAGAAGACTACCTTCCTTACAATGACTGTGCACCATTCCATCCCAACTGCTTTTGTTTACACTACAAACTCACAAGGCTCTTTGCCATTTTTGGACTATAACCAGTGTAGACAGAGATGCTTCTGTTAGTAAAATAAGTAGTGCTATGGATTAGTATGCCAAGCTGCCTCCTAAACATGTCCTCAAGCAGAATAATACAACAGAGTCTATGGAGTCCCATGTAATATTGGTGAATACAAAACTAAGGTGCTGTAGTACATTCCACATACAAGTTGTCACCTTATGAACACAGCTGTTTTACTTTTAAAAATGTAGAGAGCTCTGCAGACTACATTTTAAACTGGGCATGAAGAGTACTGTTGGGTGGATGGAAGGTAAGTTTAAAGTGGTAGGAGAGTCAAAGTTATGGTGGGTTTAAGTGATGTTAGCTGTGTAATTTGCATTATTTTGAACTTGGGATCTTAGCCTTTCTGAAAGAATTTTACTCCTCATTAAGTCTCTCTCCCTATAAGCTCACTCCAAGAAAGAGTGATATATTGTGGTATATTGTTCAATTCCAGTTTAACAAGACTCACAGCTGGCAAAATTTAAGATAGAAAGAACCATTCAGAAGATAGGATGACCTAGAGTAAGGAAGACTCTCTCTCTCTCCCCCTTCCCCATCCTCATAGGGTGACCACCCATCCCTAATTGGGCAGGAGAGTCCCGGAATGGGATCAAATCTTGGTGCTAGGTTGCATGACTCTGGGACAGCATTTTTCCTGGATTCACAGCATTATGCAGGGATCCAGGTTTCCCCTTGCAGGCTGACAGCGTTCCAGCCTGCAAAGGGCTACTTGGGGCTGCCAGGAACAGGACAAAGTAAGTGCCATGTGCAACTACAGACATGCACATAGCTGGGAAAGATCCATAGATGTTAGGGTCGGAAGGGACCTCAATAGATCATCGAGTCCGACCCCCTGCATAGGCAGG
>NW_005843040.1:374751-376632 GCF_000455745.1 Alligator sinensis
CCATCCACCACGACTCTCTGGGTGCGACCCTCTAGCCAATTCGCCACCCACCGGACTGTGTAGTCATCCAAGTCACAGCCTCTTAACTTGTTCACCAGTATGGGGTGGGATACCGTATCAAAGGCCTTCCTGAAGTCTAAGTATACGACATCCAGGCAGTGTGGAGAGCAGCTCCCTGCAGGTAAGCCCATTGGGGGCAGAAGAGGTATGGGGGGGGAGGGGGGCAGGGGCAGATCTAGGCTTCTACAGTGAGGGAGTGGGGCAAGGGCTGGGGGCACTGCCCAGCCAGGGTGGTATATGGGGCCCCAGGGCCAGGGCTGGCAGCAGGACAGAGCTCCAGGTAGCTTGTCCAGGGGGCTCAGGGGGAGGTAGATGTAGGTTCTTCTTCCCTGAAGAATTTATATCCCTGAAACATGAAAGGTATAGTAATTAGCCACTTGGAAATGCGAACTTCATTGCTAGAACAGGAAAAAAGCAAAATTCAGTTGCCTGCCTGACATCTGACACCTTCAGGGAAGAAGCCTGATGGAGCCTTGTTTCTGCCTAATCTGCATAGGTCACAGAGCAACTTTTTCACAAATGGACTTTGAAACCCAGGGGAATCCCACCATCCCTTACCTCCCCTGTGCAAGATAAAATTTCTTTTCTATCTGGGATAACTTTTACAATCTTCAAATTCTCCTCTGCCTGATGAAGGGTGTTTGAGCACAAAAGCTTGCAAAGGAAGACTTTTTTTGCTACTGTTTAGTTGGTCTAATACAAAAATATCACTTCTACCCATAGTTTTATCTGCTTCTGCTTTTTAGACCAACACGGTTACAACTTGTATCCCTGTCCTGGATTATGGCATTCTTACTTTGAAGGAGAAAAATTGTATTATCCATATCTGGCAGGGGGAAGGTTAGTGGGGAACACATTTAATATAGAATTGAGGAAATAGCAAATTTGGAAATGAGGAAAGAATAAAGGAAATTACGATCCCTGAAAGCAACTTTAAATGTTATTAAATACCATTGGTCCTTGCATATTCTTTTATACAAAACCCAATTGCTCTGTTGGGGGAACTTCTCTTATTGCAGAGTTGCAGTTATAGATAGATGAGCAAACTAGTCATAAGATGCTCCTAAATTTGGACTGTATATTTGTGTGATCAGCGGGTTTCTTATGAATAGGCAGAGTGCAGACTATACGACTGGAGTGTAAGGAGGGGCTCTACTTTGTCTCATAAACACTGAGGTATTCTGTATGCAAGATATAAACCACTGCTGAACTAAAACAAGAAAACAGCATATATCAATATATTCAATGTTGTCAATGTTCAATGATGTCTATTCAACATCATTTTAAAAAGGAACACTCCTACACACCACTGAATACAGAGAAGGAATAAGCTCTACAAAGTGCTCTCAGTATCAGAAAGCTAAAAATATTTCATTAAAGCACCAACTCTTTGGTTAAATAGCCATGGAGCACCCAAACTTTGTCAAACTGAGGATCACTTCATAAGTTATCTAGGCTCCTGAAGCTTACACACCACACCCTCTTTGCAGAAAGTAGATGCAACGGTCCTCATTTGGAAATGGGAGATTACTAAATGTTCAACTAAAGAAGTTATCAATAAGTGTTGGGTCATTTCATTCACACACCACAGATTACATGTTAACCAATCTGCTTTATATTGTAGTACTACACTCAATAAGTCACTAACTGCCCTAGTGAGCAGCTTATATTAAACCCAAATCATTACCTTTCAGAACAAAACAACTTCACTGAGGTTGCCTAGGTTGTGCTAAGTCAGCATACAATGTGGTCCCGAAAATCCTATAGTCAATGGTAAATCAGAAAATGTTTCGAGTCCCTTTTCTGTCACTCGGGGGGGGG
>NW_005843040.1:376663-382727 GCF_000455745.1 Alligator sinensis
GTGGGGAAATCAACATTTTAGTAATGAGTAAATTCTAAACTATTTTAAGTGATTAAGTCATGATACATTGTAGACAGGATGGCCAAATACCCCATTAGGAAAAGAAAAGTTAGCATCAACTTCTGACACATGCTTTCCATTTCCAGTTAAAGCAATGACAATACTGAGGTATACATGTTTGATTTTGAATAAAAATTATCTTCATTGTTTTTAATAACTTTTGTATCAAGTCAAATTTTCTAATACAATAAAATAAAATAAAACCATCCATGGCAAAATACTTCATTGGAAAGTAAGAGTAAATGACAGAGTAAACAGCTTAATAGAAATGACCATCAGATCCATTAGTGCCATGACTTATTTTTTTAGATTCACATAACACAGGCCTAGAAAATGTGAAGACTGTTTAACCTAACTTCATATTCAGCTCTTACACTGTATGCTTTCATTGTTGCTATAGACGAAATAAGAGTAGAGAGGGCTTTAACTTGCTATTTAGTACATCAAGGACATCTTATCAAGTGCATTATTGGACGGAATAAATCCACTTGGTACTTCCTGAAAATCACTTTTGATTCATTATTCTTAATAATTCAGTCTTATATTCTGACTGAACAGCAGGAAGTATCAGAGACAATCACTTTTCCTTTTGAATTAGCACTTGTAATTTGAAGTTTCAATTTACATTACCTTGCCTAAAAAGAACTACTTACTATCACAAGCACAAAGAGTGAGAATGAGATGGTTCCAAAACCTAAAACTGCCAAAAACAGAATTCTTATTCTGACCTTGAGCAAGTCATTTCACTTTCTGTTTCTTCCCCCTGTTTAAAGTAGTGGTCATTCACAAGGCTGTTCATTGGATCAAATAATCTCTGTTTAGATCTCTGAACATAAAAAACCCCACTTAAAATATATTTCGACCAACCTCCAGCTACTGAACCTTCAATAATGCAAATAAGAAAAAAAATGGATATTATATCTAAACAAGATCAAAAGAAAGACTAGTCTTTACTAAAACATTATTGTGCGAGTTTTATATAAAACTGCTATACACTTTAACGATATTTGAATAATTTTCATAAAGGGGAAAAATACTTCTAAGCACAACAATATTACAGTTAATGAAACATTAACCTCTGAACTTGCCTTAGGTGAGACTGAGTTTCCTGAATATTACTACAATAGGTCAATTTAGCATTGGTTTTAAACACTAGCACTGACAGAAACTTGTTGTTAGTACTTCATTGTATATAGAGCTTCAACCTGAGGAAAAAGTTCTAGAGGTGTTACACTAGCCAGTGTAGATGATGCAAGGCTCATTTAGGATATCTAAAGCCCATTTTTAGGTATGAGTTTTACTAGTATCCTCTACAGTCTTTATAATGGGATTAACTTTAAAATTTGGAGGCATTTATTATTTATATTGCAGGAATTTCTAAGAGTCCCATTCATAGGTTTGTGTTAGACACTGTACAAATGCAAGGAAGTCCCTGCCCTAAAAAAAGCTTACAGTCTATTACATAGTTGCTCCTAGAAAGATACTTTTTTCAAAAACACCCTGTGATGTTCAAGTGCAGCATGTCCAAGCATCCTTGTTTTGTACAGCAGGTGCTCTGTCTTTTTACTGCATTCCAAACCAGTTAGCAAAGTACTTAACATTTCCTTTCAGAATTTAGAACTGGACTTTCAGTCCTACAAGAGCTGCCAACTACGACTGTTGGTCAAAGACTTCTCCACTATTATTCACTGCTTATGCTAGTCTAATTAAAGAGACTACAACAATATCCCATATGGGAATCCAAAAGTTAACCTTTCAGCATGTGAACTCTGCCATCAAAACAGCTTCCTACCATCTGTGTAGTAAACTCTTCAGGCACAAGAAAATCCTGTTTCCATGTATTTGTACAGTTAGAATGTTACCGCCTTAGCAAATCAAGCTTTTCTGTGATCTTTTTAGGACAGGAAGCAACTTTATTAAGCTTAGAGAGTAACTGCCTGGTACAATGGGCCTTGGCTGTCAAGTCTCAGGTGCTGTAGTAATACAACTAACACCAGCACAGGATAATGATTACATGTTTGTAATTGAAAAAAAAAAAATGTAGTGTTCATCACTAGTTATTTATATTGGGCTTATTTCTGAGACAAGTTGTATAGTGCAATCAGGCAAAATAATAATAATATGCCTACTACTTAAAGGAACTTCTCCAGAGCATGTGGAGGATCTCTCTTACAAAAATAAAAGAAAATTTAAAAAAAATTATCTGTTCCTGACAAGTGGCCTTGTTGTCAAGCCACTGAGTTTTACAGAGATTTTGAACGGTGTCCCTTTAGTATAAAGGCACCCTAAGGAGCAGTTTTTGCATTTTTGTGTGTTGTGGAAACAGTGAGAAAGAGTAAAATTTTTTTTTAAAAAAAGAAGAGTAAGAATGAGGCCTGTGAACAGTAACAGAACAATATTTACTGATTTCAATACTACCTAAACAGCCATGGAACATATGCATACACTTCAGGAAACAAAAAAGGCAAATAGCTTTCAACTTGCATGTGTAGCAGATGCTGAACATTCTTCCCATTCATTCCCACCCCAAACTGGCATTATTGAAGATAGGGAATTGGAAGAGAGAATAGTATGCAGAACCAGCATGTCTACTATAAAAGCTGTGGTATAACTGCCATTCAAGAACATAAATAGATAGTATTGAAGTTATGAGTTGGGGGATGAAAATGGCATGTGAATATTACCATCCAGTGCTGCTCCAGTTCAGTTATTGGAGGGATAGAAGTTCAGAGTTCACTTTCACAGTTGATGCGGGTTTCCTTTTACATGCCTTGAAAATGACTCTGTTGACCACATCCACATTCTGAAATAATTTTTTTTTTTTAAACTCCTAACGAAGCTTCAACCAAAAGAACAGGAACTGACTCATTTCACAGCACCCATCCACTGCCTAATCACTCTAGAGAGTGTGCTCAAGATATGAATAGGAATACCATGCAGCCAACCTGCATTTAGCGTATGCCTCCTGATTCTCTAATGAAGTACCTACACAAAGGCACTGTATGCCCCACTGTATCAAGGTAGCACACATGTATACATATTGACATATGCCTATGTATATGCATACTGCTTTCCCCAGCACCACAGAACCTGAGCACCTATTACACAAAACATGATGAGAGAATATCATGTAGACGAAGGACATTTTCTTTGCAAGTTAAAGTAGCATGGCTCCAAAGAACCCACAGACCAAGATGAGGACAGTTTAGCCCTTATAATGCAGCATCCATATCTATTTATGAAAGTTTATTTAACTAGCACACTTTGCATGTAATCTAACAACTGGCCCTATGTTCAGATCTTACATGCTACTAGAAATACATTATGCTGTACAATACATTTCCATTTCCTGAATTGTCTTAGGACAAAGCAGCCAACAAAATTTCATCCTGGTAAGAGAACTCATTTAGCAATGAAATAGGGAAAAAGCATATAGTAAAGTCTCTCTACACTGGGAAATGTATATCATCAATATCAGTTTACAACTGTTACCCATATATAGGCTTGCAGAAAACAGGCACTCCATTTAAGATTAATGGCACACCTATTTTGCAGAAAATCAATCTATTGTTTAAACTCACTGAAAAACTGCACTAAAGCATTTCCCTGGGTAGCATCACAATGAAGTAGGTGTGTTCTCTTTAATCAAGGTGTCTATTAAATGTTTATTTTAGAAATGAATAAATTGCAAGAATAAGTACTAGAATGCTGCAGAAACATAAGCAATATTCTTGTAAAGTTCCTATAAAACATCCTAGAATTAAAAATACAACACAGAAAAAAAATCCCCAAGGCAATTCATTTTGCCACAAAAACACTTAGAAAGAGCAGATACAAGGTTTCATAAAAAACTGCTATGGTTTCATGACAAATGTTGTGCCACTCAAATGTGTCTGGTCCTCCAGAAGAGACAATATACGTTTCAGCAGAAGTTTTCTACTAGCTTTGTTTAAAGTATTTGAATATCTATTTTATGAACATTAAACTGGATTCCCTGTCCTGTCTTTCTGCTGTTTTTTAGTTGATGTATACTCAAGCTATGAAGGATAGCCATGCTGGTCATGTAGAATGCCTTTATGTGGACTGTTCTGTTGTAATTTGAGGATAAATTATTTAAAGTGGTGACAGAGTCAGGGGAACTGAAACTACACAACGCAAAACTTGTCAAAACTAATGTTTTGTCCAAGTTAATCAGATTGTCATTAGGAACATATCTGTAGTAGCTTTAAAAGTAAAATAAAAATGCAGAATATGCAGATTCTGGGGAGAAGGAAAGGTCAAAGTTGCTGCTAGTCTCTCGTAGAAAATGGTTTTCCTCTCCAACCAGAAGGCAAAGAATGGATTCCTTAGTTTAAGCTGATATACAGATAGATAGATATTATGGCAATTATGGTTTTGGGACTGAAACTTTTCTTTTACACCTAAGTTGCAACATTTTTTTTGTGTGAAATAGCTATAATGTATGGTTTCGGCTACACTAGATCTTCTTTTGAAAGGGAATGTAAGTAGTGCCTATAATGGCTGGCTCCTTTGAGGAAACAAACAAACAAACAAAAAATCTATAGAAGGATGTTATTGTTCATCATAAAGAGATTTCCTTTGTGGGAAAAGAAATATAAAACAAGTGTCATTCTGGTTCTTACTGGATAGTATAACTCTCAACGTAGTTTTACCGTTATTAATATTCTCAACACGGTAAAAAGAAATTTAATCTTTTACATTAAAAGGCAGGACAAGGGAGAAGCCATGCAGTTTATCAAATAATAATTTAAGAACACAAGGAAAACATCCTCCCAGCTTTTGGGGATCAGTGTACACAATTCTTATTGATCAAAATTGGTTCTACACACACAAGCCATTTGAGAGAAGGAAGAGAACTCTCTCTATATAAAGCTGGACAACTTCTTGCTTGGGTGACAGTTAACAGCACAAAGATCAGATTATTCTCCAACTAGCAGTTTCTAAACTGTAAAAGACTAGTAATGTGACAGCCTAACTGGTACAGCTATACATTATTACAGTTGCACTTTTCAATTATAGGAGGAGGAGGAAAAAATGAACCGAGACTATAAACATTTCCAAGTCACCTATAACCTCAGAATCCAAGTGTTGATAACTGGCACAGCATATGGACACCATCATCCAGCATATTCTACAAAAAAGTACTCATTGAGCTTGGTAGTTTGAGGTCAGAAGGTTGGATATGACTGGCCACTTTTGAACCTTTTTGGAAGTCCCTTAGAAACACAAATGTGGTGCCTAACACTATGAAATCAAACAGGAGCTGAATGTCCCACTCCCTTAAAAAAGTCCTTATGTCCAGCAAGAGATTTGCCCCTGAACCCTGCCCCTCACCCTCTTCCAAGTTACAAAGTAGATCAATAGCAGAATGGAAACAGACCAGAATCGGATTTATATTTCCTTGCTCTAGCCACAGACCCTTGAAGTGTTAGAGACTGCACACAGGCAGGAAAGACCTACCAGTAGGATGACCATAAAGTCCTGGTTTAGCTGGGGCAGTCCCAGATTTTGGAGGCCAGTCCTAGCTGGCTGGTGAAAGTTAAAATGAGCATCCCAGAAATGCAGAGGCACAAGGCACAGATCAGCAGAAAGATGGCATAGCATGGCATACCAGGCAGGTACCACTGCTGCCTGCCTGCCCAGTGTACCACACTGTCCCGCTCTCATCCCCACCTCTGCCTGCAGCAACACTGCTGACCTGGGGGGTGGGGAGAAGAGAGAGGGGAAGGGAGTGTCCTGGATTTCTCTTTCTCCCATATGGTCACCCTACCTAGCAGGCAGCTAACCTAAGGCTACTGTTATTTTTGATCATCTTAAAGGGAGCTGACAGATGCAGCTCTCTGCTGTAACCCATGGCACTTTGTAGGAAGCGCCATGAGTTACAGTGATCCCCCAGACCCAACAGACACTTGCTGTTGGGTCCCAGGAGCTGGGGAGAAATCACGCTGCAGTTTGGAATGGCTGCGAGTCTGCAGCTGCTCTC
>NW_005843040.1:385547-407760 GCF_000455745.1 Alligator sinensis
AAATGGTTTTCCTCTCCAACCAGAAGGCAAAGAATGGATTCCTTAGTTTAAGCTGATATACAGATAGATAGATATTATGGCAATTATGGTTTTGGGACTGAAACTTTTCTTTTACACCTAAGTTGCAACATTTTTTTTGTGTGAAATAGCTATAATGTATGGTTTCGGCTACACTAGATCTTCTTTTGAAAGGGAATGTAAGTAGTGCCTATAATGGCTGGCTCCTTTGAGGAAACAAACAAACAAACAAAAAATCTATAGAAGGATGTTATTGTTCATCATAAAGAGATTTCCTTTGTGGGAAAAGAAATATAAAACAAGTGTCATTCTGGTTCTTACTGGATAGTATAACTCTCAACGTAGTTTTACCGTTATTAATATTCTCAACACGGTAAAAAGAAATTTAATCTTTTACATTAAAAGGCAGGACAAGGGAGAAGCCATGCAGTTTATCAAATAATAATTTAAGAACACAAGGAAAACATCCTCCCAGCTTTTGGGGATCAGTGTACACAATTCTTATTGATCAAAATTGGTTCTACACACACAAGCCATTTGAGAGAAGGAAGAGAACTCTCTCTATATAAAGCTGGACAACTTCTTGCTTGGGTGACAGTTAACAGCACAAAGATCAGATTATTCTCCAACTAGCAGTTTCTAAACTGTAAAAGACTAGTAATGTGACAGCCTAACTGGTACAGCTATACATTATTACAGTTGCACTTTTCAATTATAGGAGGAGGAGGAAAAAATGAACCGAGACTATAAACATTTCCAAGTCACCTATAACCTCAGAATCCAAGTGTTGATAACTGGCACAGCATATGGACACCATCATCCAGCATATTCTACAAAAAAGTACTCATTGAGCTTGGTAGTTTGAGGTCAGAAGGTTGGATATGACTGGCCACTTTTGAACCTTTTTGGAAGTCCCTTAGAAACACAAATGTGGTGCCTAACACTATGAAATCAAACAGGAGCTGAATGTCCCACTCCCTTAAAAAAGTCCTTATGTCCAGCAAGAGATTTGCCCCTGAACCCTGCCCCTCACCCTCTTCCAAGTTACAAAGTAGATCAATAGCAGAATGGAAACAGACCAGAATCGGATTTATATTTCCTTGCTCTAGCCACAGACCCTTGAAGTGTTAGAGACTGCACACAGGCAGGAAAGACCTACCAGTAGGATGACCATAAAGTCCTGGTTTAGCTGGGGCAGTCCCAGATTTTGGAGGCCAGTCCTAGCTGGCTGGTGAAAGTTAAAATGAGCATCCCAGAAATGCAGAGGCACAAGGCACAGATCAGCAGAAAGATGGCATAGCATGGCATACCAGGCAGGTACCACTGCTGCCTGCCTGCCCAGTGTACCACACTGTCCCGCTCTCATCCCCACCTCTGCCTGCAGCAACACTGCTGACCTGGGGGGTGGGGAGAAGAGAGAGGGGAAGGGAGTGTCCTGGATTTCTCTTTCTCCCATATGGTCACCCTACCTAGCAGGCAGCTAACCTAAGGCTACTGTTATTTTTGATCATCTTAAAGGGAGCTGACAGATGCAGCTCTCTGCTGTAACCCATGGCACTTTGTAGGAAGCGCCATGAGTTACAGTGATCCCCCAGACCCAACAGACACTTGCTGTTGGGTCCCAGGAGCTGGGGAGAAATCACGCTGCAGTTTGGAATGGCTGCGAGTCTGCAGCTGCTCTCCCTAACCCCCCTCCCCCCTCCCCCAACCATGGTGCTGTCCTCAGAATGGGAGGGAAGAGAAGGGAACAAATGGAGCTCAGTTTGGGGGTTGCCCAGCCAGTGCTGGATGGTGGAGCAGGTGGATTGGAACCCCACACCTCACTGTGGGGAGGGGTAATGTTAGGTTAATGAAGGTGCTCCACTTTGGAGTCCATTCATCTGAACCCTCATAACGAGGGTTCAGATTGTCATGAGATCAGGCCCTTTTAAAGTGCTCTGCAGCCATGTTCATCTGTAAGGGAACAGCTGTAAAGCACTTCAAGGGGCAAACTGCATGACAAAATGTCTATTGTGTCAGCACCCAAAGTAATTAACAGAAAACCTACCTAGCCAGAGACATGTCAAAAGTAGGCGTCCTAAAAATGAGATCCAGGGGCAATATTCCAGTAAGAAAGTCTACAACTTCTAGAACATTCATCACCTTTTTGCTTATATTTCTACTGGGTACTTTTCCTGGACCCTTCTTACAGGTTGTATAAACCATTTAATAGGATTTATAATGGAAGTCCTATTACCTACAGCTGTTGGAAGGAGGGAGGAACTTTGAAATCATCTCCCCATGCCATGGCCTTATATATGGAGACAGTATGGTACTCTGCACTCCTCTAGTTAAATCTGTTCTGGGAGGAGCACCATTCCCACATCAATAATTCCAGACCCTCAGTGCAGCAACTTGGAGGAATACACTGCTTCACTTGTGCTGCCATCTCCACAGTTCTGAATAGTTAGAATACCTGATTAGTGTCTTATTAATTCCAGTTGGTGTTTGCCCACTGGTAAATACCTCAGAGTTGGAAGGTTGTTGCACTACTGCAAAGACTAGGGGAAAAGGTTTTTATTTCTTTTCGTTTTTTTAAGCGTGAACTTAAAATCTACAATGATTACTGACTTAGGCCCTTTGCTTCATAGTCATCAAAAATAGTCCAAGTTTGCATTATCATGCATTATTGCTGAGGCTAAATCCTCATTTTGTCCTTTAAATTGGTAGCTGAAATGTAAGTTTGACTGCATAACAGTATTAACTAAATACAGCTAGTCTCCAGTAGAATATACTGGCTTCTCAAAAGTTCACATCTTAATGGACAGAAAAGCAAAATAGGACTGTTTCATTTATGTAGCTATTTAATGACTTTAGACACCATTTTAAAATAAATGTAAATATAAAACACTCAGTGTATGTTCTTTTAAGTAAATGGAAGCCTGGAAATATTACCTTTATCCTCACTATTAATATGTATTAAATCCATAACCACAAAAATCCTACTGTATATGACAGGCAGCACTTTAACTTTACTTAAGGGCAATAGGTTTCAAGGATTTAATATATCTGATGAAGTCTCTCTGCTTGTGCAGATCCTGGGCTGACTACTTTACAGTTAACTAAACCTAATGGATTGGGTTTAAAGCCTGGTTTCCTTTTCTCTCAGCTTGCTGGAATACAGGCTCACCTGTACCTCTAAATGAAATAAACACACGTGACCCATATCATCTGGATTGGCCAAAATCGCCACTCTCTTCTCAGATGCTGCTAGGTATCATTTAAGTAGACTGGAGTGCCCAGACATCTCTTTTCCTCATCTTCTTTCATGCCTCAAAGCCCCCTTCTTTATCCCTATCCTCCCTTTCCCCCAATCTTTGCTGACTAGCTGCCAGGATTGTTTCCATCTTGTTATGGTCACAAGAACAGGAGGAGCCATTCCAAAGGTAAAACTCCCACCTTGGCATACACCAGGGATGCACAACCCTATTTACTGTACTGTAATGCTGAACAGCCTTATTGTCAGATTCAGCCTGTATTTGTCAGGAATATACTCTCCATTCACCCCCTTTCTCAAACACTATTTACTGTGCTATACGAGTATTAAACTGGTCTTTAAACATTAGTGGTATGATAAACAGAGGTCCTTAATTCTGTTTGCTTTTACCTTAAAACCTTTGCCAAATGTAGCCATAACTCAACTATTTGCAAGGGGAAAATGAAGCACACTTTGTTAACAAAGATCATTTAACATTTATTGCTAGATTAAGCACTGCCGCGGCAGGGGCGGCAAAAATAAGTTTAATACAAATACTGATTATTCGTAAATCATCCAAACTTGTGACATTTTCCTTAACGTGTGGAAAAAAGCTCCTTGCAAAATTTAGATCAGATGTTGCTTTAAAAATGAGCATTCATTTACAAACACATGATTTCACCAGGATCAAGACCATTAGAAAACTTTGTACAGCATTAAGCACCTATTTGTAGTAGATATTCCTGATAGAGAAGAAAAATTAGAACTTCTGGCATGCACTGATTATTAAACTAATAAAAATGCATAACCTATGGTTATTTGTCATACGTTTTCAATAATGGACACTTCAGTGTACAAAAAATGACCAAGAGATCTACAGAAAGCCATCACAATGCACATTAAGCAGAGCATTATTGTAAAGATGTAGTTTAGAATTACCATTGAGAGGCCAACATTATCTTTACATAATATGAAGTTGAGCTTAAGTCAATAGTTTGATAATGAAAAATTTAAATGCAGGTTCAAATGAAGAGCTGCATCATTTACTATAACTTTATAGCTCTGTAATGAAACCTGCTTTTCACACCTTCCAAGAACAAATCATTCTCTCTTCCAAGGAATGTTTTGAACACCAATAAAATTGAAATCCCAACACTGATCCATTTACAAATTTCATTAAGTTGAGTTATGTATGGATTGCTATCAGGGCAGGGCATTTCCACGGTGCAAATGGCACTTGTGGAAGTGTTCAGCTTCTGAATGTGGGTAGTGAAACCCTTTCCCTAATAACAGTAGTAATTGCAACAAAATGATTCTATTATATCAGAACAACTTAACATCTGAAATATCTGACTGGTTTTCTTCAAGTGGAGATTACAACAACTGACTGAAACAGTACCGGACATCTACATATACACACCTTGGAACCAGCCTGGGATATAAAAGGGCTTCAAGAGGGTGCACAAATATTTCTAGGGTAGACATTGAAAAAAAAAGGAATTGCAGATGTTCTGTGAAACCCAGAAATATCTGATCTGTTAAGACTTTGATCATCCTAGTAAGTTATTAGATACAAAACCCTGCAGATACTATCAAGTTGCTTCATCAATTTCCCCAAATGGACAATTTTGTCTATTGATTCTATCTTTATCCTAGGCCAGGGATGTCAAATGAGACCTGTGGGCTGGATCTGGCCCGCAGATCAATTTAGTCCAGCCTGCTGGGCTGCCATACAGTTGTGGCCTGCTGCAGAATTTGGGGTGCCTGGGCCCCACTGGATAAGAAGACCCTTAGTAGCAAGACCCCAACACTGGCAACCCCATGGATCTACCCCAGAAGGAACCCCATGGGGGCTCTGAGGCACGTTTGGCACCAGTATCAGAGAGAGCGAGAGAGACCCTCCTCATTGGGCTATTGTTTTTAAACTGTTCCAAGATGTATCATCTCCTCTCCTCAACATTTTTCTTCTAAACTCTACAGTATTAAATATGTATTTTACTCTCTCCAAACGACTGTCATGTCAGATTCTCACTACCACTGTTCTCCTGGGGACCATACTTGTATCTTGTTTCCAAGTGATCATAATTAATTTAGAACCTGCTTGAACAATTATTGCAAATTAAAAAAATTGAGTTAGTTTTCACTTGTTTATACTGTTCCCCCACATTTGCCACCAAATAGTTCTACATATGGGTAGGACCTTCAAGAGCTGTTCACTCACCATATACTTATATATATATATATATATATATATATAATGTGTATATATATATTATATATGTATATGTGTATATGTATGCGTGTATGTATATATACGTGTGTGTGTATATTTATATTTGTGTGTGTGTGTGTGTGTGTGTGTGTGTGTGTGTGTGGCTTGGTGGGGAGGGAAGGAATTTAAACAAAACGATGAAAAATATACAGCCACATTCAGAAGATATTGAAGAAAAGTCATTTTTTGTGATGATGTTTTTGAATTTTGAAAAAAAAAAGAGAGAGAGTTGTTTTTCAAGGAAAAATACTTGGAAAAACGTGGATGATATCTAGTACTCAGCAACCATGGAAAGGCTCCCAGTAAATGAATCTGGAGAAAGAGAGAGAATTCAGGGCCTATCTATCTGTGCTTTTACATATGAGCCAAGTGAAAGCTATTGCCCTATAGCTGGGTTTTGTTTTATTACAGGGACTGTTTGAAGTCCAAAATCAGACTGAAGGTTTGGGCAACATAGGAGGGAACTCAAATAGTAGGAACCAAGAAAACCTTGGACAACCACTTGTGAATGGAAACCCTCATATCTCCTGGTTATTACAGAGATAAATCGGCAGAATCGGTGCCCTTTACTCCGTTCATATGATGCCCTCCATTCTCAAAGCAACTCCCTAGAAAACTTTTCCCAGCACAGCGCTGACCTACACACTCACATACAGCAGGGTCAGGGAGAGGAATGACCAACATACCCTGTGCTCAAGCTCTTCTGAAGGAAGCTGGACAGCATGGCTCTTATATATATATATATATATATATATTTTACTGTGTCCTCTTCAAATTTTGCTGTTTTACTGTTCATCTTTTCTCTTAGGTACTGTATAGTTATTGGCTAGCACACCACATCCTACCACACATTTGGGGCATCTCATTCAAAATTCCCCTCAATGCATTTATTCCTAAACTTTCTTCTCTTCTTCAACTCTGTCTGTAATCTCTGACCTGTGAGCTCTTCGTTCTTACAAACGTGTCCTCTTCAAATTTTGCTGTTTTACTGTTCATCTTTTCTCTTAGGTACTGTATAGTTATTGGCTAGCACACCACATCCTACCACACATTTGGGGCATCTCATTCAAAATTCCCCTCAATGCATTTATTCCTAAACTTTCTTCTCTTCTTCAACTCTGTCTGTAATCTCTGACCTGTGAGCTCTTCGTTCTTACAAACAGTCTCTTTTAAGGCACTATTTGATATTTGCTGCTATTTCTAACAATGAATCACTCAAATACATAATCTCTGGCCAACTATGGGAGCCAAGAGAGAGAGAGAGCGTGTGTGCACAAGCAAGCATGAGAGAGAGAAACTCACTGAAACATTTGATCCTAGATATATCAGCATAAAAAAAAAAAAAAAAGCGTTTGCTTTTATAATGTGAGCTGCATCTACAGTTTTGAGCAATGACTGAGAATCATTCAAAGATACATTCCCCCAATAACTCTAGCAAGTATTTGTCAATGCTGAGTGTTTGTAATAAACTGCGTGCAAAACTGGCACGTGCCATAGTTTACTGACCAACAACTATTTTTATACCCCAAGTTTGAAGGGATTTCTTTCTCTCATAGCCCAAAGCAAGAGAGACCAGTTAACTTTTGAGCTCTTGCTGTGGTATGTAACTTGTCAAAACAACTCAACACCAAACACATAGGCACAATAGCCCTCCAGGAGAACCTCTCCAATTATTCTGCACTGGATTTCTGGCAACTACAGGTGTATAAGCTACAGTAGTAAGGTTATAGTTGGATGAATAAAATATTTCTGTATTTATGCAAAATTATTTCCGAAGTTTTCACACTTGAGACAGAGACATACATAAAAAGGAAATTCCTCTTGGGGCTAAGCAATCAGGAACAAAAGATTCTTTGGCAAAAAAGTGAAAAAAATAAAATAAAAAGGACCAGGCCTCCCTATAACGCTTCCTCTGAATTTTGATGATCTATAGATACATAGTAACTCCTAAATGTCCTTCCCGGGGGTAAAAAAATAGGGCGGGGGAAGGGGAATAATGGAATAATGCTATAAGGAGTAGTGATGCATGTTGCTACCAAATATATCCCTACTATCACATTTTAAAGATTTTTTTCCAGATATTGAAGTGACTTACATAGTTTAACAAGTTCACGATGTTACTGATTAATATAGACAAACTTGTGGAGACTTCCAACTACTAGTATAATGTTCTCTTTCCCCCTACACCACCAAAAAACTGAACTAGTAGGGAAGGCAAATTGTGTCAGGGGGGTAAGGACCAAATTTTGCATTTATTCAGACACAATAAGACCAAAGACAATGGAACTGCATAGGATGGAAGGAGACCAAAATACACTCTGATTGGCATTCCCAGATAACACTATTCAGAAGTGACACACATCTCCAAGCATTGTTTTCCTATCCAGAGTCCAGTGATATTAAACTTGGGAGAGCCACATAATTCAGTGATATTGCCAAATCTAGGACACTGGAAAATGCTGAAATAGTTTGATTACTTGGATTCTACTGAACATTTTTATGTTGGTATGCTTTTCATGAACGCATACCTAGAAACTACTAAAAGGATTTTTTCCTAATTAATATAGGCAAATTAGCATTTTAATACAGGAAACCCATAATTTATTTATATAGGAATTTTTGTCCAATCCTCACCCTATGTTCCTGCAGTACCCAAGCAATTTCCATTGTTAACCTGTGTGTGCATTTACTGAGAAATATAGCAAAGTTTAGTTTGATGAGTATTTTCTTCACTTTAGAGCCTTTCTTTCTACTAGAATTTTGAAAAACCTGTGTAATAGTTCCATTAAGTTACTTTAACAAAAAATTGCAATAAATTCTACACATACCTGCAGAAATTATAAAGTGATCATGGGTGAGATCACATGCTTCAAATTTAAGATTTTATATAAATACGTTGGGAGCAGTCAACAGAATGATACAAATCAAAGCATAAGAGTAACATAGATGATCTAAACAGAATTCCACCAGGACATGTTTATTTAGTTCCTGATATTTCAGCCCGAGCGTGAATCACTCAGTCAGTCTTCACCTCACACAAGTATTTCAAAACAGGTGAGTGAAAGCAAAGGGGTGAGCAATAGTGGTGGGGGCACTGGTTAGGTCATTATGTTAAAGATAGACAAGCCCATTAATGGTATTTTTTCAGGCTTCAAATATTTAAATTCACAAGTTATCTAGAAAAATCCTAGAGAGATGTGAACCTTCTGTATTTCCTGCACAACTAAGGAATATTAATTAGCAAATGTGTGTGTGAAATGTTCTTAGCTACAGATGTTTCATGTTTCCCCTCCCCCACCAAGAGACTATAAAAATCTCTAAACACAGTTTGCTTAAGGCTAAAAGGTAGCATTTTCACAGGTGGCGTCTGGCCACACCTTAGGTAAGAAAAAGAGTCCGATTGCAAAGATTGGATCATGTTCTTGCTGTAATGCTGGGGGTTGCCTTTAAAAGATGTGCTTATCGGAAAGTCTATTTTTTATTGCTCTTATTAGGCATTTCCTGCTCATTTGTGCAATAAATTTAGCTACACAGCAACCTTGAATTCTATTTTTATGAAAAGCATTGTTCAAAGAGCTTCCGAAAATTGTATTAGGGAAGAGAGAAAGGCCTCTGAACAACTAAGATGTGCATTATAAAATTACCAAATATTTTTTTTAAAGACAAATGAAGAAGGTATGAAACACATGAAGTAGAATCAAAAACCTAAATTTGCTTTTTATTTTGGTACTCATTTGGAGAAAAATAAAATAGTAGTTTATGGTGACAGCTACAAAACAACAACAAAGCAATTTTACATGTTTATCATTAGAATGATCTTAACAACACAGTAGAAATAGAAATAAAAAATAAATAATAGTGTTGCGTGCAAAACAGATATGAAGAGGCATCACACAATTTGCTTGCTGACCAATGCACTATTACATGCACAGCTGTTTTTCTGTCTAACTGGATATTTTCCAGATAATGCTTCCAGTTCACATAACAAATGTAAAGGTGTTTTGAATTGGAACAATGACTATTATAAAAAAAAAAAAGTTGGTTTTCCTTGTACTTAATCACACTGAACAATCCACTCAAACTTTTAGTTTTGTTCTTAAAACCAAAAAACTTTCTATTCAAATATAGTTTAATATAATTTTTAAGCTAATTACAAAGTGGTCTTCCCTTTTTAGCCAGGAGCCATCAAGTATTATACAGATTATGTTAAAACAATTTGTATTTAGACACTTTGTTAAAGATCAAAGATTTTGTTGTTGAAAAGGATAGTATAAAAGGCAGAAATCACAAGCCTATCCATTAAACTCTCTTCTACTTAAATACAATGTTTGAAAAGGTTTATTACTTTTCCTTCTAGAAAAGAAAAAAAGAGTTAAGTATTCCCTTCTACTCCTACAAAACTGTTTTCAAATTTATGTTTAACCATACCAAATAACCAAGTTTGTATGTTCTCCCATTTAACTTAGTTACACTATTAGAAATCTGCAAACAATTTTATAATTCTAACACAGACCAGATGATATCCATTAGTAAGCAAAGCCATTTTTCACTTACCCATTCTGAGTAAAGCAGTATTTCCTGGTGACAGGCTGCCGCAGCTCCTGTTAATGTACAATCCTTCATCACAGCTAGACTAATCTAATATTAAAAGTGCCTTTGCAGACTGTATGAATGATTTTTTTTTTCAGTCACTCTCCAAACTAAGGAATTATCAGCACTTCCTGTGACAAAACAAAGAAGAAGTAAAAAGGAAAATAAGTCCACACAAGTTCCTGGCAAAGAGTTTTAACTGCATTCCTCTTAATCAGTAAACAATCTAGTGACAGTTACCAGTTCATGGGAGACTCTCATTAATCCAAGGTGGCTGCTGTTGGCTTCATTATCTATCACCGGTTTAGCCAAACCCACAGCACTGATAACTGTGTTATCACATGTTGCTGAATCACTCTAATCTCAGAGTTACAACCTAAGTGTAACTCAGCAGTGGCACAGAATAAAGGTTCAGCTATCTCTAGTGGAGGGAGCTCTTATAGAGAACCGCCAATTAGCTGCTGACCAATCGCTGCTGCACCTAGCTGGCTTAGTCACATGACAGGACAGTTCCAATTACCACAGAGAAATTTCTGAATTACTGAGGTTACACAAAGGACACTCATTGAGGGGGAAAAAAAAAAGAAAGTAAGCAGTAAGCTCAACTTGAAAACGCCCAGGCTGAGACTGCTAGTGCTTTAAAGCAGGAAACTCCCTCGCCTCACACAGACACAGATACATTCAGAACTAGCCAATATCTAAATAAGAGGAATGTCTGGCACACATTAAATTAATCCTCATACTAAGATTTGGTTTATAGATCCACTATAGACATCAACTCATTCCCTTTCCCCCACACCAGCAAAATGTCTTTTCTCTTTAAATACAGCAAAAAACAAAAATCTTTCCAGTCTATTACTACAAAACTTATAATTAATTGATAAATAAAATACTCTGTTAAAACAGACAAGTTAAAAGTTGATTTTCAAAGGAAAGGAGGTTATGTGGGTAAATCTTATGCATAAATTGAGATGTTTTTCAAAGCAGTTTAACAGCTCATACAAGTAAACTCAAGTGGTGGGGGGGGGAAGTGGGTGACTTAATTAGGTCAAATAATCAGTGACTAGTTCTGCTTCTAGCATCATTCAGTACAATATTCCATCAGTCATGCAGCTTTGACAATAGACAATAAAATATATACATGCCAATTAATTATTCATAACATTTAAGTATGTGTTTAAAAAAAAGAGAGCTACAGAAGCTTAACTGCTAAATCAAAATTTGAAAACTGTTGAAGACTATCCCACCTATCTACAAATCTTTTTTTTTTTTTTTTTTTTTTTAAAAGTGTACAGAGTAATATCTGAAGTCACTATGTGATGGGGGGGAAAGGGAAAGTGCATGAGACCTTCTCAGAACTGTACCACAATTCAACTCTACTTTTGTACCATAAATAAATGTATATGGTTATGAACATCAGATGGCTGCAATAAATGCTGTTAGAGACAAAACTGGAACAACTGAAAGGCTGCCTGCTACTGCTGATTCTTGCCAATCCCTATTGATGGGTAGGAAGCGTAAGCCAGTTCAACCATTCAAGATGACTCAAAAATTGCCTCACTCCCACCCTCCTGCTCCACAGAACAACAGGCTTCTTTAAGTGGGGAGTAGAATCCTTTGTAGGAATGACTCAGGGCTTGTCTTCATCCCTAAAAAGGTGTGCCTGTTTACCTTGGGGTAACTAACACATCAGCAATTTTAAGTAACACACAATGGAGACAAGGTACTTTCATTTTACCACAAGGTAAAAATGACTGAGATCGAACCCAGAAAGGAACTGAACCAATATTTAAGATTGGGTGATATGTCCAAGGGCTCAACTAATTCCTAAAAGTGGCCAAATTTAACCTAGGGAATATTTCTATTAAACCACTATTTCCTTCCCCCCCACCACCCACTCCAAAACACCCCACTGTTTTAAATTGGAATAGCATGTGGCTAACAGAAAATATGTTTTTACATCAACATCAAAAATTTGATTTCTATTTTAAATTAATATTTTGTAGCCAGTTGCTTTGTGAGTTTCCACGTGCTGTTATTTTTAAAAATGAGGCAATCCTATTTTAATCCCATATTGTCTATATTCTGAATTCATTTTATTCAAATTGCCAGACTATCTACAACTGGCCCTTATCTTCTAATGAGGTTTGTTCAAGAAAGCATTCTTAAGTAGACTAAGGAATAACCAGATAAAATTATTGAAAAAAGTAAGAATCTTCCTATGCCCGCTTAGAGGCACTCTGTCTTCTTGAATACCCCTTGCATGATCTCTTCAGTGTCCAAAGCTCATTTTTCTTGTTTAAAACTCTTACCAAAATCAATAAACACTAATTAAAATTCTTGTTATAGAGTTCAAGAAGAAATCTAAAGTAGTATGTTCCTAACTTTTTCAGATGCATATCAGAATGGAAGCATCCTTTTGGGTCATTAGTCCCTACTATCACAGGCATCAACAACCTTTAATTACTTTTATGAATCAATCTAGTTTCATCCTGAAAACTAGTTAGGTTGTTTACCACCACTACTCCCATTGGAAGGTTGTTTCAGAACATCATTCCTCGGGTAGTTAAATGACTTCTAATTCTCAGCCTAATTTTAATCCTAGCCAGTTTATTCTAATTTATTCCTATGACAATATTGCCTTTTAGCTTAAATGCCTCATCTCTCCCTAATGATTAGGTCCTAATGTATTTTGAGGGGCATAATCCCCTTTTTAAATTCAGGTTTGCTAGAATTTTAATAAAGTTTCTTTATTCAAGGGGACAGGACATAGCAAAGAGAAGGGTTGTGTGAAGGCTCCTTTCTCCCTACCATTCATTATGAAATGTTCACATAATTTAGATTATTTTTACGAAAAGCAAAAGTTTACATTGTACGTGTTCTTTGAAGACAGAAAGTGTGCAACTCAGATGATACAGACTCAAAATATTCCAGCTATTCTATGTTAGTAGTCACGGTTAATTTGACAAATGTCAGACAAAGCATAGAAGAGGTGAACTCCTTAAAGCAAGTTATTCATGAATGAGAAACTTTGGGGTAGTAAAGTAAGCCCTCATAGCACTCCTGGGAAATGGGCATCTTTAGACTCCTTTCTATATGTGGAGAAATGGAGCAGCTAAGTGACATGCTGAAGGTCACAGGTAAAAATGTCAAACTTTTTAATGTCTTAACTCTCTGTCCCAGGTAGAATCAATTAGAACACACTGGGCACATCTTCATGAGTGGGAATATGTGGTTCCCTGGGGACAAACAGCAGCAGCACAATGCCATTGCTGCTTCTCCACAGGAAATGCCCATGCACACGTGCAGCACGTTGCCCTGGATGTGGTAGCAGAGCCTTGCCTGGGGTCCTGAGGGCCTCCGGGAGCTACAGCCACAGCAATCCGGCAGCACGGACCTTGGCCGGCAGCTGGAGTTTGGCTCTGCCTGGCCAGGCTCTGGTTTCTGGTGGCACATGCTGCTGCAATCTGTGCTGTCCTACTTTAAGATACAGGGTTTTTTGACACTGGGATCTCCAGAAATTAAAACAACCTGCCGTTTTTAAAGAGAGAAAAACATAACTGTAACTTTGAAAGAACCCCTAGTTGATTTAGGTAGAGAAACCTTTCCCCTCTCAGTTTCTTGTCTGCCTTTTCCTTCAGCATCACTAAGATTCCCTATCTCCACTGCTGACAAAATACTAGTTCCTTGTTTTTGTAGCCCCAAGTAAAAGGTAGACCAATTACCTAGATTATTATACTGTGCTCATGGTGTCTGAGCTGTGATTAATAGGCAACTGTGCAAGAGAGAAGAGGGCACAATCCTGTCTGATATAACCAAGAAACACTTCTACCTTCCAACACAGCACTTCCCATGGCAAGCTATTATCCCTGCTAAATACTTATTGTCCAGAGGTCCCTCCCTTTTGCAAAAAAAATAAGAGTAGTAAGAAGAAAGACAGACGACAGTATTAGAACACCTAAGCAAACTGCTGTCGTTTCCTTGGGTGAAGCCCATTCACAATAACACTGTGAGAACTGGGACTCTGAGCCAGGTATAAGCCAAGCTGGGAAAAAGGAAGAAGCAGATGTCTTCCCATTGCCTGCTCCGCTGAGAAATGGGAGCAAGCTCTGGAGCAAGTTGTCACAGAGGTTAATGCTAATTCACTGAGGAATCCCACCCCATCCAAAGAGAAGCAGTTCAGCTCAGCCAATAGTGAGGCAGTCAGTGGCAGCAGGATATGAGAGTTAGACAAGCAATAAGAGGCATCAGCTGGGTTGGGAGGGGGAGAGCAGAGGCTGACTTAGGTCTAACATCATTGTGTATCAACTCTGCTGTGCTCATCAGTACAGGTACATAAGGGTCAGTTTCACAACTACTATTGGATTTCAAGTAGAATTGTGGGTGGTCATCACTTGTGAACATTGGACCCTTATGTTCCTCTCCCATATTCCCTTTTAATGATTGTCACCATACAGGCACACAAATAAGCTCTTAGGAGGTAAGGTTAGGATATGAACTTCCAGCATGTCACCCAGTCTACAGTAATTTCCCATGTTCATGGTTACTTTGTGGTAAGTATGGTCGCTTACATTTTAAAGAAGGGATGCAAGTTACAGGGAACAGGGCAAGCTGTTCTAAAGTCATGTTAGAAATGATTTCAGCACCAAAAAAGTTAAAAGTTTCAACACATGTCAACATTAAAAAACCCAGCTCATTAAGGGTATATTTTTCTCCTTTTACTTAGTGAGAGACTAGGGGTTTTTTTCTGTGTAAATCATTAAAGCACACAGGACCCTTCAAAAAGTTCCTCTTCTGAAAGATCAAATTAATAAATGTGAGAATGCCTCCATATTTATACAGTATTGCAGGTAGCTTTAGCTGTTCTTAGCTGTTAAAACCAAATAGAACACAGTACTACTTTTCACATTACTTCAAACACACATATAGAGAATACTTCTGCTGCCTCCATATCACTAGTCACCAAGAAACCTTGTTAAACTCATATAGATATAAGTAATACAGTACTTCGGAAAAGCATTTCTTTTACCCTGTTTTTGAACAGCCACACTACATTTTCAGATTGCAATGACATAAATATACAGTGGGTGAGGGTGGGGGTGGTTTGGGTGGGAGAAGAGGAGGATGGAGGAGGATAGGGTTCTGTGCCAAGAGCTGAATCATAACCATGTGAGTAATTTTGAATTTTTTTCCTAAGGGTATGAATCAAATTAAGTTTGTTTTGCTGTGGGTGAAGGAAGAGAGAATATAATAGCATGAATCAGAGCTATCATCAAATATGTGGAACAGACTAAAAATTAATTGCAATTACTGCCTTCTTTGAAGAGTTACTGCCACAAGATGTAACAATTTTATTAAACAATACACTTCATACAAAAAAAAAAAATTCTCAGGAGCTAGACTTTTCCTTTAATTTTTTTTCTATTACAAATTAGTACCTGGAACAGTGGTTCTTAGCCTTTTTTTCACCTCAAGGTACCCATATTCACTCTCAAGGCATCCCTTGAAAAATGTCAACTCTTAGTTTTCACTCATTTTTGAGTGAAGAAAAATAATAGAGCAATTCTCTTTTCAGAAAGACCACAACAGGTCAGAAGTTTTTGACATTACTTCCTATTTGAAATCTCTAGGTTTATCTTGTAAATCAGGGGTTGTCAACCAGGAGTACGCGTTCTGGGGTTCATTGGCAGTACCTGTGGAGGAGGAGGAGACTGGCTAGTGGATGGCACCATGTAGGATACCATCTCCCAGATCTTGGTGGTCCTCAAGCCCTTCCTCGAGAAGGACTCCCTGCTTCTCGACCAGCTGCCAGGGGTACACCAACCAAAACAGGTTGAAAATCCCTGTTGTAAATATTTTTTTTACCCTGGTTGAGAATCACTGGCCTAGAAACAGAAACTTGTTTGACAATCTGTTAGATACTTTTTTGCCCCACATACGAAGTAAAAGGAACCTCTATTGGTAAAGCCACTGGCATTTTGACTATAGTGCTCAAATCCAGTTTGAGAGTGTAGTTATGTGGAATAGAGATTTTACAATTCTACTGCAGGCAACTAGTCATTCTAATGAAGATAACATATTAAGTGAAGTACAGGCGTGTTGCACCTTACACAGGGGTTAGGTTCTGAGGTCAGCATGTAAGGCAAAAATTGCGCATAATCAAATCGCCAGCAATTTGACTAGCGGCAACTGCCTCTGCCTCCAAAACCTCCCGCCGCTGCCGTGGAGCCGTGCTTGGAGCTGTGCGGCCGGTGGCAGCGGCGCAGTGCGGAGTGGTGGAGGGGATGGCTGTGTGCCACCCAGCCACCACCACGCTGCCAAAACCTGCCGCCGCCACTGCAAATTGAAGCAAACTGAAGCCCCGCCCCCTCCCACCCCGCGTAAAGTTGAATTTGCGCAAGTTAAATGCGTGTATGATGTGACTGTACTGTACACAAAACAGAAAATGCTCACTATTCCTTTCAGTTGGTCTTCCTCTGAGTGATGACACCATGGAAAAGACCATTTCAGAATTCTAGCTATTATGATGCTGAGATCAACTGATTAGCTAAGCACAGACAGTCAAAAGCCCGAGGCAGAATCAATTCAGTCTAGGCAGCTTCCTCTAAGCTGTGTAAGTTGAACCAATAGCCAACTGAACTAACGTTTGGTTTTCAATTGGGAAAGGCAGGGGGAGGCTTGCACTGACCCAGGTCAGTAGGCAGGGGGCACCAGAGCACTTCTTTCAGCCTGCCAGCCATTGTCAGCCCAGTCAAGTGTCCCCAACCCCCGCCGTCCTCACACAGGGTGTTGAGCCCCCTGTCCAGTACTGGCCCACCTTGGGAGAGCCTCCCCATCAGGAGGTTTCCCCATCCTGGGTTGCCAGCCCAGGCAGCCCTGGGGAGCTAAAGGGCATTCCCCCCTCCCCCTTCCAGCTGCTGAGGCTTGCAGGAGCTGAGGCAAGTAGCTCTGGGGTTTGGGAGGGAAAGAATTCCTCTCAGCTCCCTGGTGCTACACCAGGCTGGGGGATTCTTCATTGGGGTGAGGGAAAGCCCCCCAGGGCAGGGGCTCCCCAGTGCCCCCATGCTGGGCTCCCCAGTGCACCCAGCTCACAGGGTTTCTCCCTCCCTCTTGTGGCAACTGCTGAAACAAATAAGCAGCTAGACAATACAGCCCAGGGCTGCAAAGCATCCTGGGATGCTGGGGGACTGAGTTAACTTGAACCAGGAAGGGATCTAGGACAGATGTTCCATAAACCAGTGTAACCTAAATCAGTTAAGTCTGATACTACATTCAACCAGGTTTGGCCATTTTGAAAGTGCTTTATGTGCACTGAAATTCTGTTGTTACTGGTTTAAAACAGTTTCCAATCACTTAAACCAGTTTTTGTGTAACTTCTGTCCCTAGCCATTATGTTTAATTTTAAATATGCCATACCAAAAATAAGTAAAATGTGAAACCTTTTTTTGCATTGTTTTCATTACAAGAATTTCAACAAATACCATTAATTTATGATAGACAATGTTCTTTGGGTAAATCTGATATCTTTTATTAGACTATTCAGATTTACCCAAAGAACTGTTGCTGCCTATGTCCTCAGATCAACGTGGCTACAACCTACACCCCTGTATTAATTTATGATAGATAACCAAGAAATTAATCCAGAACATAAACCAAATTCTGTTTTTTAAAAAAAAGATATCACCCTCAAAAATCTTTGTCATTTTTAAAAACTAGTTTAAGGTTTTAGTATTCCAGGATGTTGACATATTTATCTTCAAGTTTCTAATACAGAGGAAACATTGTTTAATCTGAATGCAGCATCCTAAAAACAAATTGGTTTTCTGCCATATTAAAGTTAAAAAAGTAAATCATTTGAAATTGACTCCATCCAAACAAATCCCTGTACAATTCTATAGTTATTCCCTACCATATGCCCAGAGGGAAAGAAAATTAAGATGCTTATAGTGTGCCTGGATATCAGCTGACTGATAAGCCACAACATGAGGCAAATTCCACGACCAAGGGCCCAATTTCCAGACATACACATCTATATCAAACTACATGAGATGTAAGCCATGCAGTTATTTCAAACTTTCTCGTTTATCCATCTGGATAAGTGGGGAAATGATACTTACCGAGAATCCCCAGATGTTAAGCCTTTTAATTTAACCAAACCTCAAGAATAAGTGACTTCTTTCCATTACCAAAGGGTCACAGTAGTATCATTGCTATACCTGGGAGTCATGGAATGAACGCTCCAGAGAGCGTTATCTCAACAATGCAAGAACTAGAGATCTGATTGACAATACTTTCATTCCCACAAAAAGTTTCCTTTAGCAGAGGCCCATGTTGCCACACTCCTGTAGGGATTCATCTAACCACCTCCTCCCTATAAAAAGAAGATCACTGATAATCTCTAACAATAGCATTTACCAGCAAGCTGTTGTACCATTTTACAGAAGAGTACAAAATGGCCAGAACTCAACCACAAAAGACAATGAACATCTCTCACTCAAAAGGGAACCAACATCATCTTCATAACTGCAGTTTTATAGCAGTCATTTGTATTTATAATAAAGCAGCATGTGTATTAATGCTGTAGTCTTAGAGCTCCAATTAAATTGATAACCACTATCCATAAATCATTGTCCTCTAAATTTGTAGTGTTGTTTTGATCTACAGTTGGGGATGTTATTAGGAATGAGTAGCCCTCCACAAAAATATATACTTTTTGGTAAAGTTGGACCAAGTCTATTCATCAGCACCAAAACCAATCTGTAAAACAGTTCCCATTTTTATAGGTTTTAGACAATAGACATGGTAATTCCTGAAAATGAAGGATAGTTTTAGTAATGTAGTTATTCTGAACTAGTTATGTCATGGAAAGAGTAGCATTCTAGCCATTGGGCACATTCTATTTCATGACCAAGAAAGTAATCAAATTGTGATTTATTGATATAAAGACTTTTGCACATTTTGAAGTACTGGGCGTAAATTAGCTATTAAAAAGAAGCTTTCCAACTGCTCTCTTTAACTGTCTAGATGTTACGCACAAACAAGACTTAAAAAAAATCCTGCCATCAACCACAACACTCCACTTGGTCAATAGTTTCAAGGCTCAGCACTGCATGTGAGCTAAATGTGTAATGATAGCTTCATTTGCTTATCAAATCATCATGGGTCTATACAAAGGTCACAGAAATAATAATCCAATTAACCAATTGGATTTGGATGAGGTCCTACATTCCCAGTACCTATTTCCCTGAGTACTGTAGGATCCTTTGGATTGCAGAGAAGCTATAGAAAAAACAATTCTATTTTAGCTCCTTAAAAAAAAAAAAAAAGTCACATGTACTGTCTGTTTTTACTACTCCAGAAATACTTAAAAAAAAAAAAAAAAAAAGGAATGAAAAAAAGCACACTCTAAAATGCAGGGACTTCCAAATACATGTTTGGAGCATAAAAGAAAAAAACACCACTGATATAAGCATTTTTCCATGATGATCTTACATTTATTTTCTTGTCTCACGTGATAAAAAAAAAACTTAAGGAAAATTTCTATTTCAAACCTCAAGATCACAATATTGGCTAAGTAAACACCAATTTTTATGGGACATTCATCAGGGGTAAACATACAAGTACTTAACTAAGCTCACATCTTGCAAAATTTGTTATTTTAAAATTTAGATATGTTCCAAGAGTGTTCTTCAAGATATTTCTTTTCTGTCCTTTTATGATATGCCTGATTTTTCTTGAGATGGATGGAGAAGGTATTTGACTTGTTTGTCTGGGCCCTGCTAATCCATGCTTGTATGTTAGATGCTTCTCTACCTCATTACATTTCAGTAGGATATGTTTGAGAAAACAATTATAAAAAACCAAAATACCGTATGTGCTCACATACCACATGCCCTTTATATTTTTTTGGAGAAAAAAAGTCCCCAAATTGGGGTGCATCTCAAGTGGGGAAACTGATGTTATGCCCAGAACAGAAATGCCCTACTTTAATCCCCACTCCACCCAGCAACACCAATGGCATTTCTTTTTAGGCAGTTAAGAGAGTCAATTGACTTAATGGCTCATTTTTCTTTACGTCATAGGTATTAACAATCATCATTCATTTTTAATAGTCTTGATGTTCCACTAATCAAGCTAATCTTTCTTGTGGCAATTTTGCTGCCTGCTACCTACTCCTGGTCTCTCGTCTTCTTTCCACAACTTGCAGACAGTTTCTAGCCCTTTTCAAAATTATAGATCCATACATGGAGACCCGTGCTCAGCAGCAGCTAAGGTTTCAGCTTTTGGTTAAGCAGGAAAGGGAGGGTGAATAAGTTGAAGATTGAGATCTGTCTTTGTTTTGGCAGCCATTCCTTTGGGAATTTTTTTCCCCATCCTTCCTTCCCAAAAAACAAGGTGTGTGTCATATTTATGGGTGCATGGTATGCAAGAACATACAATAACTCAACACTTCTGAATAGCCTAGCAGGACTTATTTGTATTTATCTGTTCGACAGCACCCTTCTTAGGGCAGAGACAGTCTGTTCTATGTATGTCTTGTACAGTATCAGTCACAATGTGGGTTCTTGTTGCTAATAAGATACATTTAGAGATATGTTTCTGATGTGGTCTTCTGCCACTTTGGGATACAGAAGAGTTATGCAGGCATGCATACAAATATACCTCCCTACTTAATGGAGGCAGTAATGCTCCTACTTCCAAAACAAATCATCATAGAAACAGAAAGACTTTATTTTTGTTTATGCCACCCAGACAGAGTCTGTGGCTATACATTGAAATATTTGGCAAAAGCTAAACCGCAAGTATGCTGCAGCACTGTGAGTAATAAAGATAAATGTTTGTATTTTGTTTTTTTGGAGAGTCCTAAATCAACACACTGTAAGCAAGAGTATCAGAACCAAACAACACCAAAATCTTTAAAATAACTTCACAGGATTTGAATCATGTAATTTAGTTACTTTGTTCTTTAATAGTGTTTAGAATATATATCAAGTAGTAATTCTGTGTACAACTCTTATCAGCTGAGGCAGGGGATGGATTTGCTTGAATCTAGCCCTCCCCATTACTTAAGGTTAAGCCAGTTGGGGCCTAATACTGCATTAAAAAGGTGCTTAATCTTAAAAGTACTTATTTCTTTACTTGAAAACATAAATTATTATACCCCTTAACATGACAAGATGGAACTTTCGTCAACATATGGAATAACCTGAAGCTCAAACTTCAAAGTACCCTGTGCATAATGTACTGTATTGTGAGTTACTTTTCTCACGTGTTCCATTGGGGGTATTGCCCGTTATACATGAGTTCTTAGTTCATTATCTATCTTGACATCTTTATGTTCTTTCATAACATTCAAAATGATTAACTTATTTTAGAAAATAAAAATAACTTAGCTTAATTCTTCAACCTTATAGCCCTTCCTGCATGTGCACAAGTATATAAAAAAATCATTTGAACAGATCCATGCATAACCAAGTAGCATTTTAGAATCAAGTTAAAAGGGCCTGTAGAGCATATAGGTTTTAAAGAAAAGCTATCAAACTGCAGCCCTCTTAAGTTTGCCAAAAATATTTAATGCTTCTATGTATTTTTCTTTAGTGAAAATAAAAATCAACTCTATTTCGTAAAAAATAGAAAGCATCCCAATAGTCAGTATTCTTCACTTGCTCCCTGGCAGGTACATGTGAAATGAGAGAAGGATACAGAAAACAAGACACATTAAAAATTCTGATGGGTAGTGATATTAGAAATCTAATTCTTTGAATCACTTTCTATTGTTTTAGAAACTGCAGTAATAACTAGAAATAAGAGGGCAGCTGTAAAAAAAAAGCTCTCCCAAAAAAACCTCCAAAAAAACCCTTCAATTTCCACTCTGATGCAGGCCATGTTATACAATTTATTAGCAAATATGTTGTTTTCACTCAGGACAGCTTAAAGCAATGGTTCCCAAAGAGCATGCCAGGAGAGCAACAAAAGTATGCTGTAAGATCCCTCTGTGTGATGAGATAAATGCTTTCCTTCCCTGTCCAGCATCCTGCATCGGTCCCAGCTACTTCAGCAGTGGCTGTGGCTGCTCCTCTGGGAACTGCTGCCACTGC
>NW_005843040.1:407770-421310 GCF_000455745.1 Alligator sinensis
CCCCCCCCTTTTCCTGCCCCCAGCCAGCCCCTGTGACAGCCATCCCCATGCTCCCAGCACCTTGCTCCAATGTGAGTGGGCAGACACACAGGTTAGGGACAGAAATTATGCATAAATGGGTATAAGCGATCAGAAACTCGTCTAAACCTGTAACAGAACAGGAGTGAAGTCCATACAGACTAGTATAAAAATTACAGAACCCAGTCTAAGATAGATCTGAATTGATGTATTATCACACTTAACTGATTTAAATTAATAGATTCATAGATTGTAGAGTCGGAAGGGACCACAAAGGATCATTGTGTCTGACCCCCTGTCCCTGGCAGGAATCAGGACTGAGGTCAAATGACCCCAGCCAGGTGTCTATCAAACCTCCTCTTGAAGACCTCCAAGTTAGGCAATAGTACCACCCCTCTTGGAAGCCGATTCCAGATTCTGGCCACCCTTACTGTAAATTTTTTTTTTCCTAATGTCTAACCTGAATCTACTCTCTATTAGTTTGCATCCATTATTCCTAGTTGCTCCTAGGGGTGCTCTAGTAAATAGCGCATCTCCAATTCCCTGTTGTCCTCCCTTGATAAATTTATAGGCGGCTACAAGGTCTCCACCTGTGATGATAAACCGGTTATTGAACTTCAGTATCAGATCCCTTCGAAAATCATGTTAAGTTGCAGTCCCCCAGCATCCCAGGATGCTTTGCAGGTCCCCACTAATCCCTCCTTGCAGGGAGGGTGGGCTAGCCTCTGCCCCAGCTTGTCTACTCTGGCCAACACAGGCAACCCCAGCCCCTGGCCTGTCACAGAGCTGAGGCAGCAAAGCCTCTGTTTTCCAGCTGAGCCAGCAGCAGCACCGAAGGTGGATAAGGGGGTGAATGAATCCCTCCCCCACCAGATCCAGTACCCCACCCCACAAGCTAGGGTCTGAATAGCTTTGCACAGCAGGGGCTTTCCCCCTCACTGCCCAGTTTGGCCCAGTTGCAGAGCTGCTTGCTCAAGCCCTGCCCCTAGCCCCTGCCTCAGCTGAGGGGGGGAAATGGGGGAATGGAGCCACTGGCCCCGGCCCTCCTCCACTGTGGTCTGCACCCCCAGGGTCTAGGGGTTTCACACACTGCCATGATCCCTAGGGCTCACGGGTTTTTCACTGGGCATGGTGCACTGGTGGGGGCACAGGTATCCCCACCGTGTGGGTCCAGGCCCATATAAGCCAGCCAGCACAGGTGGAGGGAGTCACCCTGCTGCCACAGAGCTGGCCTCTGGTGGAGTGCTGGGGTGGGGGGGCAACAAGTTGGCCAATCAGGTGTGGCCCAGGTACTGGAAGGCATACTTGAACACCTCCAGACTGTTGGCCTCTGTCAGTATAGTCACCCTACTTCTCCACCCCCTGCCCCAGCTATGAAAGGGGGAGGAATGTCTGTTCTGTTCCCTCCTGACAAACTAGGGCATTTAGAGCACTTCTGCCTTGGGCTTTTTGAACCTCTGTTCTTAGCCACAGATAGTCACAGTTTGCAATCTGGCTTATTCCCTCCACTACTCCCACTCTTCCAGGCTTGGCAGCAGGAGCCACAGTGTTGTTTGCTTGCATGTAAAACCCTGCAGAAGTAGCTCCAGAAGTGGAGGCTGCCCTTACCCCTCTGAGGTACAGATAAAGAAATGGGAGGTGGGGCAGATAGTGGAAAGAGGAAGGGACAGCAGGGTGACATCCTGTCCCTGCTGCCATTAAGTGGCATCAGCTAAAGCACTAATTCAACTTTTTTGGCCTCAAGGCCCCCCTCCAGATCTTTTCTGAATTTAGACCTATAGAATCATAAAAAATTAGGGTTGAAAGGGACGCCAGGAGGTCATCTAGTCCAACTCCCTGCTCAAAGCAGGACCATTCCCAACCAGATCATCCAAGCCAAGGAACTTGGCTCATAAGCTGCTTTTACATTATAGATGCCATTTCTACAACAGCCAGTAAAATTTGTAGGCAGATATTCTGGTTACATACCTCAGTGTTTGCAACCTTATTAAATGCCAGCATATCTCTACATACATATATACACATACACCTATACATACACACCCCTCTCTCTCTATATATAGAAAACAATAAAAAGGAGCTTTTTTGCAAAATAATTGGGACCTTAAAAAATGTTAGATCTTGTTCAATAAATGCAATGCAAAGTTAGCAAAGCTGGAAGACTGAGAATACTATTCTAATTTCATCCAATGACTGTTCTTTAAATGAAAGTTAAAGAGACTATCGCAGCTGCCTATAACAGAGTAAAAAAGATATTTATCCCTAATGTATAACTGTACAAAAGAATTCAAAAGATACACCGCTGTTATTTGTTCCACAGAATTTTCTTCTAATTGTAGGAAAAAGAAGGATGATGTTATCCGATAGTATTTTTCACTATTTTATTCACCATTCTTCCCATCCAACCTGAAGCCCTCACCAAATTAATATGTGGTAAACAAAACACAAACTCCACAAATGCTGAATAAAATTAAATATTTACAGTCCTCTAATATTTCTGGTTCACTTTATTACCAATGCTTTACTCCAAGGTTCGGCAGCCATTTTGCTAGCGTGGGCCAGAGCTTATGACCAAGCTATCACTGGGCTTTAAGTCTGCACCCCTCCCTCCCTCTGGCTGGCTTCCAGATTCCCAGCCCCTCTGCAGCAAGGGTAAGATCAGATGCTGCAGAGCAATGTTATCTGTAGTAGAGGGAAGTGCTACAGGGCAAAGGGGAAGCATGGTGAGGCACAGGTCCACAAGACCGATCTCCCATATCAGATCAGACCTCTATAGACAAGATCTGACCACTTTGTGGGCTGAATCTGGCCCGTGGGCCATAGGTTGCCAACCTTCTATGGCAATCCTCTGAAACATTATCTGGATAGAAGGCAATCCCCATCAAACCCTTTGACAGATTCTACGTTTTTCAGTACTGCCTAAAGACTCTACCCACAGAGATACAAACTTCAGTTAAGAAGGTTCATATGAAAGTATATTTCTCAATAGGAGATATGCAACAGCAAAACAGTATCTTATCCCTTTCACTCTTTGAAAACCTGATAATTTCTGGTACTAAAAAGGCTTTCTCCCTTAAAAGGGTAACCTTCCACTTTACAGATTAGAGACTTAGCCTCAGGGGAAAGTCCTGAAAATTTAAGCCAGGCACATCTCCTACAAGAAATATAAGAAACCCCAGATCAGAGTCCAAAAGTAATACAGAATATTCAGCCATATCAATAATTAGGATGTCACACAGTTTACAAGCCAAACACCCTTCACCCACAATCCTTGTTTCTAACTAAAGCGCTGTCCTTTTATTTCTATTTTTCTGGTCATCCACTGATTTAAGCATGCATATCACATTAAACTGCTTAGCTATATGGGCAAGAATGTTTCTCAAAATGTTATGAATCTTTTGTTTCTAGTGCAGCTGACTAGACTAGAAAATTCATTTCCCACAAATATTAGACTTGTTTTGGAAATATGTTGGAGCTATAAATCACTTTAAATATGCATATTCACTAAATTATATAAACAAGGTTGCCCTGATCTTTTAAAAGTAAACGGTTTCCTCTTTAGTACTTATATAGCTGAAATTACAATGTGCAACAGAATGTAATTTTGCTAAACAATGTTCATGGCAAGAGACTATTACTGCCCACCTGGATTCAGTCACTTTCCTAACAAATCTATGAATCTTTGGGAATCACAATGCACAGTGAAAATGAATGGCACCAGTATCTTGTTCAAGCAAACAGTTTATGATTAAAGGTAAAACTTTCAAGAATGCCAAATTCTTTTGTAATTTGTCAATTAATTCAAAGCAACAGCAAGACTTAAATATCTGTGTGTCTTGGTTCCACATCTCACCAAGAAAGCTTATATTACCTGCACAAGTACCTCTCTTAAAATGTGATTCTCTCATTACTTTCCCCAACAAGCAGCCTGTATCATGAGGCCACAAAAGGGATAAAGCGACACAAAAATCAACATTACTACTCCCACCACAAAATCCTACAGAAACACCATACTATTATATAAACTTCAATCTAACACAGACCACATAATACATTAATAAGAGTATTAATATGAAGCCACCAGCATGAAACTATTTGTTCAATCTACTCCCTGTATTCCAGAGATGGGAAACAAGCAGATCTCACAATGAAAACAAGTCCAAACATTCAGCAACATTTTTTAACATTTCCATGACAGACACAGGCACAGACATTTTAAAGAACTATGTATTTTATGTATATATTGGAAGTTCTCTAGTTATGAGAATCTCTCCCATTGAGCATAAACATTGTCATCCACAAATGTGGATGGTCATGTTAGAAATCAATGTTTGTAAACTGGTAGGCAACCTTAATAGCTGCCCAATAGCTGACTAACTGGACATTACTTGAAGAATGAATTACTCTTCTAAAAAGAAAAAGAAAGCATCAAACAATCATTTGCAACAACATACACTTTTGTTTTCTCAAACCTATGGTATTTTGCAAATATTTTGGTGATATATTAATAAATAGATAAGCCAATAACCAAGTATTTTATCTAAAACTATTTTCAAGCATCTTCCAGAACAAAAATAGTGAACAGCACATAATTAACGTAATTTTGTAAACTTATAGACAAAAGGAAGGCTCTTAATAACAAAATGACTTCTATTAGTTAGAGGCAAATTCTTGTTATTCCTTTAAATTAAATAATGCTATGTACTTCAGGGGGAAATAAAGACACTAGTAACAACAAGCTGTTCACCATTTTTGAGCCAAATACTTGCAAAAATACTGAACACAGTATACATTCATAACTGCAGCAAGACAGGAGTTAGAGCTAAGAAGCCTGAAAGGGAAAGCAACATATTTTAAAAGTTTTGAAGACCAGAAATATCAATTCTTACCCCAAGATGTTATGTTTAAGGCTTTCTTTCTAAAAATTATGTATTAATGAACTTGCATGAAGTTGATTTGAAATGGAAAGGACTTGAGAACCACAAGTTCTGTACTTCACTTCTGCACAAGTTATGATTTTAAAGTATAAACAACCTATAACTTTTGCTCATAACCAATTTCTATATTTTATACTGAGGCAAACTATACATTTTTAGATCTAATACAAGATTATTCTAGCAGCTATTGGCACCAACCCCTAAATAACATTGTGGGCTGTATCTTTAAAAGGTGTCAGAGGAAAAGCAGATGAAATGCTGTAATCTCCACCCACTGTCGTTTAAGAACAGCTGCCTACGCACTCCACACACCCAGCATCCTGCAATCCGCCCTTCTTTATAAACCCACTGCATTAGGCTATGGAAATTCAGGATATATGACCACAGTGGCCCTTAATTCTGTAGCCAGCCTACCACGCAGCATTTTTGTGACCTCTACCCACTTGGTCATACTTCCCCCTTATATCCTGTGAGTGGGCTGTCTAATGGAGTCAGTGCTTCCCACAGCTTTACCAGACTGCAGCAGCCGCCCTTATCCTGGAAATTACAAACCCCGTTCTTTTAAACATTCCATTCTCCTCTAACACCAACAGGGTTTCCTGCTCCCCTCCCCTTTCAAACAACAGGTCTTTCAATATAATCCTCCTCCCTAGTAACACCTTTAACCATTTAGCTATTTAGTACAGTGCTTAAACTTTACCTCCCTCAAAAGACACATTCAGTTTCTTAGGTAACCTCTCCGCCTATACTTACACACAAATTTATGGAAGCAATCAACATTTAAAACACTGAAGTCCTCCATTAAGAAGTTTTGGGCATGACAACTACTTACCCTAACAATTCAGCCAATTTTTATTAAATGCTGTAGTTTTGCTTGCTGAGCTAAATCCCCATCCCCGCCCCCCCCAAAAGTAGCTCTTTATTTTGGCTAAAATTTTCCTGGCAATGTTTATACCAGAATCTACTGTTTTTCTTTATTAGCAAAAGATGCTTGGGAACAGTTTAAGTCATTACAATGAATGAAAGAAAATATTCAATGCAAAGCTCAAACTGCAGAGGTTCAATTTTGAAATGTATTTTTCTTCAAAGGAGAAAAGCATTTTCTGGAGGGGAAAGAAAAGAGATCAAGATGAAGAACTTAAGCATAACAGAAAATGGCATATATTTCAATACTGTTTATATTTACTAGTCATGAAAACATTCAATATAAAATGCATATTACAAGAGTCCTTTCAAATGAAGTCTTTAAAATAAATCACGGAAATGAAATTTAAACAACATTGTACGGGAAAATAAGTTGTCTTATATTCTTCAGCCTTCAAGAATAGATTTCATGCATCTCTATTCAGATAAATGCATAAAATACAATTAAAATAGAATTGTCAATGTCTATGTTAGTTGGTGGGGAGTAGTAGGGTGTTCATTGACTCTTCATGAACAAACTTCCTTGGGATTGACATAAGGGACAGAGAGCCACCTACATCCAACTATATAACAATTCCTTGTCAAAACTCCCTGAACATTAAGCAACAGCTCTTTCTTACATGAGCAAGGAAAATGAATTTGCAACACAGATGAGGGCATATGACTTTCAAGATGCCATTCATGAACTCATTAAAACAACACAGTAGCCAAGGATGGAATGTTTGGACTCCTGTTCTACATTACTAAATTTTAGAGTAATTAAGCAATTTCCTAACATTCAGAAGGCAACAATGGAATTTAAAAATTAGAAATAAGAAGAGAGGAATATCTTACCTTCCTACTCTTACTCCCACGTAAAACAGTTACCTCAAATTATGAAATGCACCATCTTTTCAATTTCATCCCACTGATTAAAAAAACTGGAACAGGCTTTTACATATGCGAAACAGAAAGATTCCTGACAGAAAGGTAATTAAGAGCTGGCATAGGAATACCCAATGTAAACTATATATTAACTTCTCAAAACTGTATTGTTTTTCCTGGCATTCATTTTCAAATGAAATAATAAATAAAGACATGATCTTCAGAACAGGCAACTGGTTTAAAAACTAGGAACACGTCTTTTTTAAAAAAGGGGGTTCTCTGATCATTTCTATTATGATAACCCCTCAACCATAGCTTCAATATACTATAAAAATTGATCACTGTTTTTAGGCTTCTTCATACTGTTCTTCAATAAGCAAGTAATATAAATGTTATTTTGCAGGGGTTAACACAACATGTCTAAAGAGAAGAATTAAGAATAAATTATTTGTAAAAAGTGAATTCCTGTTAATATTAGCAACGCTCTGAAAGCAAAGTAGTAAAAATTGTAGTCTTTTGGCTGCTCCATTTCTCTGGAAGCATATTTTTATTAGAGAATGAGTTTGCATTCTTGTCCTGCTTTACATTAGTAGGTATTGAGCACTTGAAACACCATGCTCATTTGCTTGCAGAATGCTGCTATCTGGAGTATTGGAAACCGTTCCAAATCTCTCTTCAAATTAAAACTTCAAGCCTAGATAAAATAAGTCAGAACTATTCTGAAAACAGAAATCAATGATACTTCACTGAAGGCCAGCTATGTAGTAAGGAGTGCTAGGCATTTGAAAACAACCAAAACAAGCATGTTTAACACAACATTTCAATGGCTACAGTAATCTGGGTTGAAAAGTTCAAGAGCAAGACAGTGCCTTTCAACTGTTTAGACCGTACGTGCAGGCAACACTTTCTTACTTTGTAGGCCATCTTCATTCATCTCTTTGCTTTCCTTAGTCCTTGTATAGTGCCATTAAAGTGTGTAACTGATGTTTGGATAAGATATTGCAATTAGTACATTCCATTGAAACATCAGTATGTTGTGGCAGCACTTTCATTTCTGAATAACTGTCTATCAAAATCAAGATTAAACATCAGGCACATCAATACTTCAGATGCTTATTTCTTCTATACGTGTATATATAGTAGTAAGGAAAAGAACAATTGCTTTTAAACTAATTATGTTTTTCCTTTCTTAAACACTAAAAGAGTAAGTGAAAATTAACCTGCAAAGAGTTTACACATGTTGATGTTAAATATTAACTCAAAACTGTTCAGTTAGAAAGCTTCAGAAGGCAATACATGTTACACTCCTGTGCATCTGAGGGGGAGGGGGAGGTTGTAAGAAAACAAGTTCCTTATTAGTCCATCCAGATTATTAAAATAGTCTTCTGGCCTACTTTTGCATCAAGCTTAAAATGGGTGCATTAGTATAACATCAGCGTGCAGAAAGGATGTCTTTCAAAAAGCCAGATTTCATAGTGAAGTATATTTTTAACAAGAGCTTGCATGCAAATCAATACTCCATTTAAAATACTGTACCACAAAGACTGTGTTTCCATAAAGGATAATGCTGTGATACACATCATTGTGAAACAACATTGGTAAGAATCAAATTCATATAATGCTGAAGACGCTAGAGTTGACCCTGATCAAACAACAACACTGAATAGAAACCTAGAACTTTGTTCCTCAGTCTATGTGGCAAATTTTAGAATTTCTTGGTTTAATTGCAATTATTACATTTCAAAACATATTTTAAACTGAATGCCATTTGCAAGCTGATTTATTTAAATGAAGTATTTTGCTTTGCAGTAATACAAATATCCCACTAGATGGCATTCAGCTTTCTTCAGTAATTCCATATTGATTATTTATTATTTAACAAAAAAGTTATGAGATTAAGAAAATTTAAAGTAACATTTCAATTAAAATGAAATTTAAAAGTCAATATAATTTTTGTTTTCAGATTTTTTAAAAAGTGCAATAGTGAGCCCTAATATAGTCTCCCTCATTTATGCTTTAGAAAAATGACTTAATGTACTAAAATGAAGACATTTCTCTATTAAGGATTTAAAGAAACAAAACAAAAACTGGAGACTTTCCTATCATTGTGCAAAGGATATAATTCTGTTTAAATAAGCACTTCAAAGCTTAGGAATTTATCTGAGTTGTGCTAAAATAACTGAACCCTCTGGTCCACAAAACTGGGATGACAACCTTATTCTCAGTTTATAGTATTTCTGTTTCCTTGTCTGCTTGGCTCTATGAAAGAGGGAGGAAGACAGATTTATAAGAAATTAACTGACAAGTTGCCCAAATATTTGGCCAGCTAAAATAATGGGTTCAATTCAAGTGATGGTAATGATTTGAGCCATTTTTTATTGAATCAAAATGAGTTCATGATTCATCACTGCAGTACTATACAGTAGTTTTTTTCTGTATACTATATTCAGCTTTTCATGGAGTTGTCCCTCAAAAACCAAAACTAGAGAATCTACTAAAGTCAGTGATAGCATAATATGGCCTTTGAGCAGTATACATTTTACATAGTCTCCAAGGCTGCATTAGAAAGCTATGCGAGTCGAAATAGTACAGCACTTAAAAAAAAAAAAAAAAAAAAAGCCAAACACCAAAACAAACAACCTAAATGTAAATAGAGACTCTTCACAGAGTTTTCTTAAGATTTTTATATTGATTTTATACATTAAAAAATTCTACATGTATAAAACGGTAATTTCAACCCAAATTACACGCTCAATATGGCTATTAAAATGAATATTTTTCCTATTGGTAAGGCAAATATAAAAACAGGAGTCTATCTAATGCTATATACATGGACTCAGTTCCTCAAATTTCAAATATATGACTTAAAAATTACATCCTAACATAAATCAGGACAATAATGTATTGTTCATTTAATGAAAAATAAGCAACCAACATCACAAAACAGAGGTATTTTTTTTAAAGCCTTCCTAAAGTTTTTTTTATCTTTCAATTTAAAGACATCATTTGATATAGTGATGGTAAGTACTCCTCTTCAGACATACCCAGATTGTAAATATTCACAGTTTTGAGATCTATTTGAACAATACAGGCTGTCTTGTCCAAGTCAAATAAGTCAATGATTATGACAATCAGTAAATTCAGCCATTCCTTAGTTCAAAATTCACTCCACAATGACTAATCAATTTTAAGCCTACTAGACAAAAAAATAATGCTGTACAGAAAGTAAATTGTTAGCCTTTTGAAGCAATCTTATATTTACCCATTTCCAGTTTTACATTTCTGTTCCTCTCTCATATTATTTAAGTTGTACACATATATAACAATGTGAACTGTCTTGTTTATGTCTATGCACCAATAGAATTTCTCCAACACTCAACCGCAGACAAGCCCACCTGCCAGGAATTCCCCTAAGGACGACAGCATGAAACGTAAGAAAATTTGCATCAGTTCATAAAAGATCACTTTGTTTAGGATTAAAGCTGAGGCAGAATTGGTGACATGAATGTTGGTTATTTCCATACATGGGGACTGATTCTTTTAGCACTGAAAATCCTCAATGGATTTCCAATCAGGGTTGGAATTGAGTAAACTAAGAAGGCAGCTCTCCTTGCTGTAAGCTTATGCACTTTAGGTAGGAAAGAACCATCCAGTTTTTAATGTATTTTGATCAATCTGGCTGTGCTCACAAGGGTTGTCATGATCAGCGACCACTCACTACCCATTGTCATGCTCCATATGTAGCCTTTTTTGTGTCTCAAATAGAAATTGTATGAGATACTTCAGTAGACAACCTATAATAGATGCCATAAATATCTACATTTTTGCAAGACAAAATTCCATAGAATTAATAGTATATGGCAGTGATTCTCAACCAGGGTGCCATGAATGCCTCCGAAGTTCCTAGTGCCCAGCCCTTGTGTGAGAGGAGGTAAGTGTTAGCTCCTCCACCTTGCACCTGCCCAAGCATCCCAGAAGCACTCCTTGCAGCTCCTTCTTCTCACCAGCTCTAGGAGCCTGGGAAGAGCAGGGGAATGAGCAGAGCTGAAAAGCACAGCCATCTCCCCCTGGCAGCCCCTGTGCTGACCACCCCTGTGCTCCAAGCTGCACACTCTGCTACAGACAGGAACTTGTTCCCCAACCCTGTTCCAGGAACTGGTGGAAGGATCTGTGGGGAATGGTGGCTCTGGTCACTGGCATTAAAGTTACTGGAGGAGCACCTGCAGTAACAGGAGCTGTACTCACACCCTCAGGTAGAGATGGGGCAAAGAAGGACCAGACCATGGAAAGAACAAGGCCCACCAGGGTTCTGTCCCACCACCTTCATCTGGCACGAGTCTCTGTACCAGCATCCACTGTCATGCCCCTCCACCTCCTGCAGAACATCTGTCTCCTCCTGAGGACCAATGACCCACCCCCAAGCCCTCCAATCTGCCCTGCTGAGCACCCTCATCAGCATCAAGTACCACCCCCTTCCATGCTCTGAAGGGTGCATAGCCCACTGCCCCCTTCCCTGCCACCCCATGAGTTCCTTTTAAAGGTGCTGCAGGGTGCAAGGGAGTAAGCACTCTAAGAAATAAATTAGTCTTTAAATGGGGTGTCACTAAATTCCAGAAAGTTATGGAGGGGTGCCTTAAGTCTAAGAAAAGTTGAAAAATATGGGTACAGGGGCATGGAACTAATCACCTTTGATGGCAATCTGTGCACAGACGATTGTTTACAACATACTTGGCCCTGGAATGGGGAATTATCCTGTGGTTCAAGAACAGTCTTAAGTTCCCTCATAGGAACATGCAACTATATCAACTAACTCTGCCCAACTATTCCCATACCCACAATGGCCCTTATTTGGGCCACTACTGTTTGGGGGCGGCTTTGCAACATAGACTTACATAGTTTGTGCTAACTTGATACACATGCAGCGATTTCACTGAAATCAGAACTCCACTTATGAGTTTGTAGTCAAACAACTACCACATTTGGAATCCCCCTCTCTCTCTCTTCCTCCCCAACACAAGCCCTCATTGGAATCCCCCCTGCTCCCTCCCATGTTAAACATCATTTTTTCTATGTCATCTGAACATCAATTACCATCCCTAGGAGATTCCATTATCCCAGGCAAGTATCTTAAAACACAAGCAATTTTTAGATAAATTATAGAAAAAGAACCCTCATAAAATAAAAGATAACTGAAAATGTATGCATCTTTATACTCTTATATGTGACACCTCTACTATACAAGACACATTGCATACAAATTACAGAAGGACAGCTTGTTGAAGTATTGCAAGACAGACAGTAACAAAATACTCAATTACTGAAATATCAACTATAACTTGTCAAAACAAAGGGCCAGATCCTATTCTACCCTGCTGAAGTCCTTGAAAAAACAATGCATCTATCCATCTTAGCCCTAAAACTAATTTCAAAAGGGAATGAAGAGAAGCAGAGACCCACTCTCTTTTGTATTAATCATTTTTCAGGGACTTGAACAAGCGGAACAAGATCACATTTAAGCACCCTAAGTGTCACAATGACACTTAATTGAAGGCCCAATGTCTCTCAGAAATAGAAGTGAGGTAGCCAAATTTCTGCCTTTAAAAGTCTTGTGACATATCTTGCAACATCAGTCAGTCCCAGATTGCAGCATTAAGGCCTCCTCTACATATTACAATTTTGCTACATTTAACCCGTTAATCACAGCATAAATGGCAAAGTACTATATATGCACCTAATTTAATGGCAAACCAGCCATAAAATAGTTTAACATATAACACAGAACAACTTTGTGGCTGGCTTGTATGGCACCTTAAATTGAACATGTGGCTGGCCTGACAATCAGCTTGAAATCAGATTGTTTGCCCAGCCTGGGGACCCCACTGGGGTCTGAAACTAGCCCCATGTAGTCCCCCATCAGTCTGAAAAAATCAGCTGATTGCCAGGTCTATCAGGGACCACACTGGGGCTGGTTCCAGACTGCAGCTGGTTCCAGATTAATTGTAGCCCAAGCTGACAATTAGCTGATTTGAGGCCTGGCCCCAAACCTGTGGGCACCCATCTTTCCAATTCCCAGTGCAAGAGGAGCCCAGGGTCATAAACCTGGGGCACATGGGGGCTGGGGCACATGACTTCAGAAAAGCAGACTTTGACTCCCTCAGGGAATTGATGGGCAGGATCCCCTGGGAGACCTGTCAAGAGTCCAAGAGAATCCAGAAGAGCTAGTTGTATTTTAAAGAAACCTTACTGACGAGCAGGAACAAATCATCCCGATGTGCAGGAAGACTAGCAAATACGGCAAGCAAACAGCTTGGCTTAGCAGAGAAGTCTTCAGTGAGCTTAAACACAAAAGCAAGCTTACAAAAAGTGGAAGCTTGGAAAAATGACTAGGGAGTATAAGAATATTGCTCAGGCAAATAGGGATGAAATCAGGAAGGCCAAAGTGCAATTGGAGTTGTAGCTAGCAAGAGACATGAAAGGTAACAAGAAGGGTTTCTACAAGTATGTCAGCAACAAGAGGAAGGTCAACTGAATGAAGGAGGCAACCTAGTGACAGATGGGAGTCACCTCCAAGGAGGATTATTCTGCACTGGTCCGGTCCTGTAGGGAGCAGACCAGGAAAGCCAAGGCTGCAACTGAACTCCAGCTAGCTTTGAGCATCAAGGACAATAAAAAGTCCTTTTTCAGATATGTGAGGAGCCGGAGGAAAAGCAGGGGCAACATTGGACCCCTCCTGAACCAGATGGGGCAACTGACAACTGACACCCAGGAAAAAGCCAACCTATTAAATAGGTACTTTG
>NW_005843040.1:422245-441251 GCF_000455745.1 Alligator sinensis
GCGATGCGGCAGCTAGTAAAGTGACCAAAACGCTGGCTTGCATCCATAGATGCTTCTCAAGCAAATCCCGGGACGTCATTCTCCCCCTGTACTCAGCCTTAGTGAGGCCGCAGCTGGAGTACTGTGTCCAGTTTTGGGCTCCACAATTCAAAAAGGATGTGGAGAAGCTTGAGAGAGTCCAGAGAAGAGCCACGCGCATGATCAGAGGTCAGGGAAGCAGACCCTACGATGACAGGCTGAGAGCCCTGGGACTCTTTAGCCTGCTCTTTAGCCTGGAAAAGCGCAGGCTCAGGGGTGATCTGATGGCCACCTACAAGTTTGTCAGGGGTGACCACCAGCATCTGGGGGAACGTTTGTTCACCAGAGCGCCCCAAGGGATGACGAGGTCGAATGGTCACAAACTACTTCAAGATCATTTCAGGCTGGACATAAGGAAGAACTTCTTTACTGTCCGAGCCCCCAAGGTCTGGAACAGCCTGCCACCGGAGGTGGTTCAAGCGCCTTCATTGAACACCTTCAAGATGAAACTGGATGCTTATCTTGCTGGGATCCTATGACCCCAGCTGACTTCCTGCCCTTTGGGCGGGGGGCTGGACTCGATGATCTTCCGAGGTCCCTTCCAGCCCTGATGTCTATGAAATCTATGAAATGAAGAGGAAAAGGCTGAAGTACTCAATGCCTTTTTTACCTCGGTCTTCACAGGCAAGGTCAACTCCGAGACTACTGCAATGGGCAGTTTGGGGAAAAGGTGAGCAGCTCTCAGCGGTTACAGAACAGGTTAGGGCAGGGGCAGGTAAGGTCCGGACCATGCTGTCACTAATGCAAGCAGCCAGGGCAGAACCATGGTCCACTACCTGCACACCCCTGCCCAGAGCATGCAGGCTGCAGATCATGGCTTTGCCCCAGCTCCAGACCACACGGTCACCGCTACAAGATCCCAGCCCAGCCACGGAGCAGCTCCCTGCCCTGTCGCGCCCTGCCAGTGCTGCTGCAGCCAATCTCCATGGAAATCCTGGCCCTGTGCTATCACAGTGTGGCTGCTGGGGTCTCCATGGAAACTGGTCCCAACCATGCAGGCAGAGGCTTCTGCCAAGTGAAGTCCAGCCGCCAGCTGGATCTCCCATTTTGCTCACCCTGGAGTTAGGGACTATTTAGAAAACCTGGGTGTGTACAAGTCCATGGGGCCACCTGCAATGCATCTGAGGGTCCCAAGGGTTGGCCCATGTGATTATACAGCCACTGGCAATTATTTCTGAAAACTCATGGGGATTGGGGGAGGTTCTGAACAATTGGAAAAGGGCAAACATAGTGCCCATCTTTAAGAAACGAAAGAAAGAGAATCCAGGGGAGGATCCCCTGGAGGAAAGAGGGATCCCAGTCAGTCAGCCTCACCTCACTCCCTGGAAAAATTATGGAGCAGGTCATCAAGGAATCCATTTGGAGAAGAAAGTGATCAGGAACAGTCAGCATGGATTCACCAAGGGCAAGTCAAACCTGGCCAACCTGATTACCTTCTATGAGATGACTGGCTTGGTGGATGAGGGGAAGAACAATGGATGTAATATACCTTGACTTTAGCAAAGCTTTTGATATGGTCTCCTACAGTATTCTTGCAAGCAAGCAAAGGAAGTATGGGTTGGATGAATGGACTGTAAGGTGGACAGAAAGCTGGTTGGATCGTCAGACTCAATGGGTAGTGATCAATGGCTCAAGGTCTAGTTGGCAGCCAGTAGCAAATGAAGTGTCCCAGGGGTCAGTCCTGGAGCTAGTTTTGTTCAATATCTCTAGTAACAATTTGGAAGATGGGATGGATTGCACGCTCAGCAAGTTCATGTGAGATACCAAGCTGGTGGGTGTAGTAGATATGCTGGAGGGTGGGGCTAGGATTCAGAGTGACCTAGACAAAGTGGAGGATTGGTCCAAAAGAAATCCCATGAGGTTCAACAAGGGCACGTGCAAAGTCCTGCACTTAAGATGGAACAATCCCATGCATCAGTACAAGCTGGGGACCAACTGATAAGCAGCAGCTCTGCAAAAAAGGACCTGGGGGTTACAGTGGACAATAAGCTGGATATGAGACAACAGTGCGCCCTTGTTGCCAAGAAGGCTAACAGCATAATGGGCTGCATTAGAAGAAGCACTGCCAGGAGATCAAGGGAAGCGATTATTCCCCTCTACTCTGCACTGTCCATTTTTGGGCTCCCCCAGTACAGAAATAATGTGGACAAGTTGGACAATGTCCAATGGAGGGCAGTGAACTTTAAAAGTTCCCTCTTCCCTCCACAGTCACGTTGGACTTTGTTGTATGGTAATTATGGGCAGCTCCTGGAGCTCTTAATACCCAAGTTGTCCGCACATTAACACCTGAAACTAGTTTTACACACTCATCATGAGGCTCAAAGTTATGCCACTCCAGGGCAGGATTCTCTCTGATCTGTGTTACCCAGTTCATGTTACTGTAAGGTGTAGCCACTCTAGGCTACCCCTTAGTGTAAACACTCTCACCCGCCCCCTTCTGACTGGCTTGGATCAGGTCCACTGCCCTCCCCCTAGGGAGTGGGCAAGGAAAGGTTAACCTGCCTGCTGTGCCCTCACCGCAGCCACTGCTGTTCTTCAGGCCAGGCTCAGCCCAAAGAGCAGCAGTTGGGCAGTAGGGACTGGGCAGGCAGATTAACCCTTCCCTGCCTGCTTCCCCCCAAGACAGACGGAGCAGGCAACCACAAGTAAGCGGGGAGGGGGTGAGAGTGGTGGTATAGGGGAACCAGGGGAACCCCAACAGACAGGGCAGAAATCCAGAATGAGAGACAGGGATTCTTACCTTTTAGTCCTTCTGGCTCCTGCTGGTCTGAACCATACGCAATGGAAAGCCAGGCCTAACAGGGCTAAGCACCCCCGAACTAATTTTGTGGCAGGCAGCGACAGCAGCAGCACCATGGCGTCATTATCTCACAACACCCAGCACCTCTCAGCACTACTGCCATGCTCCACCATGGCAGTGCTGTGCCCAGTGCCCCCACTGCTGGCGTGCACCAGCCCCGCAACAGCCCTCAGCCTCCCCAAATAATATTTTCTCCTGCCGCTACCGACCTGAACATGCAACTGCTCCAAACTTGAGTTAGCGCTAACACCAATTAACATTTGAACAGCTCACAGTGTAACAAGGCCCTTTGATTCAGTGACTTTTGTAATCAGTTTTGGAGATACTGCTAGTTTTTCACACATATGTAAGGGCTCTTTTACATGGTAATTTTGGGTGGCTCCTGGAGCTCTTAACCCCTGTGCACATTAACACCTTAAAGTGGTTTTCAGCACTTGTTATGTGGCTCAAAGTTATGCCAGGGCAGGAGCATCTCTGATCCACACTACCCAGCTCCTCTTCCATTAAGGTTCCACCCCCACAGATGTACCACCCAAATTGATGTCCTCTAGTCTCCCAGGACCTCTCACATCCCGACCAGTAATGCAGGGATAGAAGCCTGTCTTGGCTTACCAAGCCCCTAGTGGCAACTCACAGCTACAGCTCCTAGGTCCTGCCCCTGTTCACTAGGCCTCTAGTGGCAAGTCCCAGGTGTGCAGGTGGGGGACAGTCAGAGAAGGTTTCTAGACTGAGGGTGTGACTGCTCCAAACTTCAAGCTAGCACTAACACTGATCAACATTTGTGCAGCTCACAGCATAAGGTGTAACAAGAGTACTAGAAACTGAATACATTGAGAAAGCTATTATGGTTTGACTCTGATGTTTCAAATCCATTTTACTGCATTTTGTATTACATCTCAGATTGTTTGACTATCTTGTGAGGTGACCAAAAATAAGAAACAGAAGGAAGGGATATACATTCTAGTGCATTAGGCAGCACAACAGATTCACAGAAGTTTAGGACTGGCAGAGACCTCCCAAAAGATATTTGGGAAATTTAGCTGACCTGTTGCCTCTTGAAGGTGTTTTAGGTTAAACGCACAAACACATGATAGGTGATAATAACTTATGTTTACAGAAGCAAGTAATGGGAATAGGAAGAGGAAATAACACCTGTTTACATGCCTTTTCTTTATGTTTAGGGAATAAAATGAAACAAGTAAAGAAACTGCTGGTGCTCTTTTTATTCCACATTTTAGTTTTCCCTTTTAATCAGCATAAAATATATGTCCTTTTTGAGTACCCCAGAATGTAGAAAGACTTTTTAAAAGCAAGCACTGAATAAAGCATTTATGAAAGTCTCTTCTCCCATCAATTGCTTAATGCCCATTATCTATACTTAAGGTTCCAGTCAGCAAAGTTGTAAATGCTTCAACTTTTGGCTATTTTTATTTCTGGATAGTGATTTAACTGCCAGTAAACAGAAAGATATCCTCCCAAGAAGGAAGAGAGTTTTCTCCTAAATCGTTGCAGTGGTCCTTTAATTTTTTTTTAAATGACTCATAGTTAAAAGTATTTGGGGATTCCCCTCTAAATAGGATCTGACACACTTGCAATATGGCAAGTTATTTTATTAAAACTATAACAGCATACAACATGCATGTAATACCGAGAATGAGACCTAGTAACCTAAAATAGGTCTTTTTTTTCTAATAAAACTTTTGAAGGGATTATAATTAAAGACAGATTTTAACTGTACTGAACAAGACTGACTAGCAGAACTGTAGCAGTGAAAAAAAGTCTGAAGAACGCTGTGCGCCAAAAATCAGAGGGGTTTTTTTTTTTAACTTTCCAAACAACTTTAATTCCTTGCAAAATCTATCAGAGTAGATCATTTCAATCTTACCTGTGTTCTGAAGTACCTTCTCAGTGGGCCAACTGATTAGTCATCAGCTGATCACCTGACTAAACCCTGGAAAAAAATAAATCAGCTGACCATCTTTGCTAGCTGGCTTCAGCTTAAATACTAGTCTCCATAGCACTTTGTCATGTGAGTCAGGACAGAACCAGCTGTCATTGCTTCAGAAAAAAGGGAAATGGGCCCCTCTGTTCCCACCTCCTTCCTTCTTCCTCTCTCTCTCTTTCCTATCTCTCTTTCTCTCTAGTCCCCCTCCCTTTTTCATTCTTCAACTTTGCTCGCTCACTGCCTGACTGGCTGGGGTCTCCCAGGGGAAGCCGCATTCCACAACATACAAGCATTTCCCCTACATCTTCAGGTTTCTCAACAAGCTGCCTACACACTTCTACTGGGTTGTTGGGTTTTTTTTTTAAGAAATCAGAGAAACAGAGAAAAGGCACCACATTCCACAACCCTCAGTCAGCCCTGGCAGGCTATGAGGCATTTTCAGTCACACAGCACAAAATGCATTAGTCAGAGCTGGAAGACCACACACTTTGTACCACTACCATGCTAACAGAGAATGGTCTGAGCTGAACTACAGAAAAAAGGAAAGGAGGGTTCCTGTATCAGTGCTTTCATTTCACATTAAGTATCCCCTTAAATATCAGAAAAATACCAAGAAGAAAAAAACCAAAAGCTGACATACACAGTAAATTGATTTGCTTAATGTTAAAAAGCATCAAAACATCCCTGTTCATATAGCCCATCTTTTACGCAAATAACTCCCCCTTCAACAAAATGTATTATTCCAAAGACTGCAAGGCATTATCTAAATCAGAATGTCTATCTCCCTGATGGTTTGTTCATGGGAAATAGAAGCCTAGAAAAAGTGAAAGTAATACTGCATGATTCAGAGTCTCCTAAACCACATATACTTTCAATCCTAACATTTGTCTTGTTCAATACTCCTTACAGTTCTGCTTCCAAATCCATCTCTATGGAGTTTTAAGCAGCTTTGATTCTTTGCATATAGAGAATCTGATCAGAAAGGAATGAGAAGAGAGAGTTCAGTGAAAGAAAACCCCGTTCCTAATCCAAATGATCTAATCGTTTATCCATCTGCTCACTACTTCAGCCCCCTCCCCTTTCCTTCCCTTATCTATTGCTTCAAGGCATTTTAGCAGTTCACATACCAATTTAAGGGAAAACGCCACTTCTAAAACACGTTCTTCAGAGCGTACTTCAGCATACGTTGTTTTCTATTCACAACAGTACCACAAAGCCCCCTAGCCTGAATTCCCCACTTTGCATAGGGACTGTCCCTAAACACCCTGCTAGACACAGAGACTTGAATGGAAGTGAGAAGCAGGGGGCGGGGAACCCTCAACCATTTACACTGGAATTTCTGTTTAGGAAAGTCCATGCTCTGAGTATGAAAGTCTGATATTAGATATTACAAAGCCACTTTTATTTCTGCATGCACATGACTCAGATACAATTTCTCTGTGGGCTCTGTGGTTATGTTATATTTCATCTTAAAAGAAACTTGTAAGAGGAAACTTTTTAATATTTGTTTTAAGAAAAACATTATGTATTTACACATACTGGTAGTTTTTTATGCCATGCATTCATATATAGTGAAAATACTGAACCTGCCATTGTTACAGATATAATTTAAATTACACAAGATTTTTTAAATTAAAAATTTAAATAGCTTACTCAATTGGATCCAAAAAGTCAAACAACAACATTCTATAAATAAACTATTTCATGGAATAGCTCTCATCTGTAATATCATATTTTCATAATAAAAGTGAGGTGAGTATCAAGAAGAGGGGTAGAGAAACATTTTCTTAAAACATCAGCAACTTACATATTATTAGTTTCTGAAACCAATGATAGCTGCTGATATGTAGAATTTCAGTAAAGAAAGGCTATCACAGAACAGTCCCAGAGATTGAACACTGTCTCCATTATAACAAAAGCAGTCAAATGAATAATTCATGAGTGGAGGGAGTGCCCTAAGATTAAAAAACACCAGATATTTTATGAAAAGCTATCCCTTTCACTCCTCAATTCCCCTAAATACTTAACAAGTCTCTGTTACTCTGAAGTGATATATTGGTGGAAATATTTGGAACAATTACCCTCTACATCACTGATTTTCTGAGAAATATGAAATGAAAGTTAGAAGGTTTGTTCAAGTGGAATTCTCCCAATATTAATCTTTCAGGTAATAGAAATATAGCAAGCTTAAAGAAAATCTTAACTTAAAAGGTCTTTCACAACTGTATTTTCTAAGTTTGAAGAAGTAAAATATAATAAATGCTATATGGGAATGCCTTTCTGAGACTCTCAAAACCCTATACAATACTAATAATTTCAGTTTTGCAACACTATCACAGGCAAGATTTTTTTTTAATTGAAGGTGGGAAAAATGAGGCACCAAGAAGCCTAAATGATTTGCTCATGTGCACACAGGAAGCCTCCACCATGAAGCCAGGAAATGAATGGTATCCTGGCTGCCAGTCCCCGCACTACAATGCAAGAGAAGCTTTCCTTCTTCACATTAATAAATCATTAATGAGTATAGTATTCAATACATCTGCAATAGAAACCAGTCTTAAGTCCACAATTAGAATTGTGACAGTTTGGTGCAAGAAGCAAGGCAACAAAGAGTGAACCTGAACCAGACCTTATACCAAAAGAGTTCACAAACTAAAGCGGCCCTGAGTAACTAATATTTTTTAAATTTTACGCTACAGTGGGAAAGTACTGCTGTTTATGCATTACAGTGAATATGAACCTTAATAAAGTGCATATTATATTGCATTTCGCAACAGACTTAAAAACCTATGGGCATATCTGCACCGACTAAAAAGAGATTCTTAACCAGAATGCCACAAGATCCTTTGAAAGGGTGCCACAGGAAGTATAAGGAGGTAAGTGAGATGTGAGGAGATAAGCAAATAAGCTCAGGCTTGGGCTCTCCCTGTCCCACCACTCCCCAGCTCCCACTACCTGGCACCTCTGCAAGGAGCTAAGCACTGTAATAAATAAATTAGTTTTTTTTAATGGAGTGCTGCTCAATTCACAGAAGTTATGGAGGGGTGCCTTGAAGCTAAAAAGGTTGAGAACCACTAGTTTAAAGACTTAACTAGAAAACACCAGGGCCACACCTGGTCCTGCACATATTATACCCCAAAATACGTGTCACATAGCACCCCACTAAGCCAGCTGATCATATACCATTAAGATTCCTCTTTGAAGAGATTGACATATATCCACACCTGCAATAAGGAACCTCTATAATAATCATTTCAGGACACAGCAGAAGTGAAGCATGCAATATATTTGGATTAAGTCAAATTCAAACCCCTCCTACTCAAGTCCCCTCATGCCATGTGTTTAGTATTTGTCACTGACAGTTAGTAGCAAACTTCAATTGGCAGACACAACAAACTTCATGTAGAAACTGTGTATAAAATCATGACATGAACTGTAAACTAAAAAGCCTTTTATGCTATGATGAAATTAGAGATACAAAGTACAATTTACATATAGAAGCATAATGAAGTTAGATAAGAAACATATTGATGTTCCTTCCTTTAAATAAAACATAAAAGCCTGGTCAACTTGTTTTCAGAATCCTGACTAACTACTTTTCTAGTATTTTTAAGCTATTGTTCCCAAGATAGGCATGTTCCCTTTCTGTATCCTCTTCTCAGAGCTGCTCCCATGATCTGATCTTGGCTGAAAGATTTCTGTTTTGGCAATTACTGCACCCTTCTCTTCCTTCAAAGTTGCTCTCACAGCAAGTCCTTACAGGAATAAGCAAGTCATCTTTAGCTAGAACAATCTGTACAACAGAACACAATTTTAATTTCTAGAGTCCCCAAGAAAGCAGAGGAAGATTGGACTACATCATAAAAAAAGATGAAGTGTTTGGCTATTAATATATAATGAATATAGTAAACATGATCACTGTGAAAAGAAAAATGTCAACATAAATAGTTACTATTGGTCTCAGAAATTTATGGCAGGAAGGCAGAAGGAAAAGCATAGTGCATCTATTAAAACAATTTTGGAGGTTGGCTAAAAAGTTACAGTTTTCAGACTGCAACACAGAAGAACCAAAACCCTGGTTCCAAAATATTTTAAAGTTTTTAGAAGGTGGCATGTTTTCAGTTTGCTTTCTTACAGCCATTGAGAGTCAGCATATTGAGACAAATTCTCTGCTGTTCTGCCAATGGAAGTGTATGAATTTGTACCAGCAGAGAATCTGGATCATTTATCTGCTACTTAAATCATAGAAATGTAGGGCAGGAAAAGACCTCAAGAGATCAACAAGCTGAAATGAGACAGGATCAAGTATACCTAGACCACTATCAACAGATGCCTAACCTGTTCTTTAAAATTTCCACCAAAAAAGATTCCACAACGTGCTTTGCACATTTTTAGATGTCATCTGACAATTATTTTACTTGCTAGAAAACATTATAAATAAACATGCTTCTAAATTCTATAGGCAAGTTTGTTTCTAGCATTCATACCTGCTGTTTACTTATACAGAATACCAGTGCTATATGAAGTCAAGAATGCATTTTTAGTGGATGAATTACCCACAGACCTTAAGCTATTTCACAGTAACTAACTATGCAGAAGTTAACAGTAACTTTCAGTAGTTAATATTAAGAAAGAATGGGGCACAGTAAATGTGGGCTGGCACATTAGGAAAAGGTGGTGGAAAGGTAATTTCCAGTAACTTTGTCATAGGAAAAATTATAAATAAGCCTTTTTTCCTCTTTCAAAAAGGGGTGAAAATTTGGTGACTTCAACTGTGGTGCACATTGCTATCATTATCAGCATCATCTCTACTGCTTACTTTTATTTCACTGACTAAGGTTAGTATACTTGTGGTTTTGGGGCAGAGTTGGGGGGGAGGGGGGGTTATACTTTCCCTCAATGACCTTTGGTTGCTTAATTACTTCCTCTCCCTCAAATACCAAAGCTACTTTTGGTACAGAAGTTACAAGTAAGTGAACTGTTAGTGCATTTTCACTCCAAATGCTGTGCACATTTTAATGTTATCTTGGTGTCAGGATTTCTCTGCTCCCCCACTTCAACCCCTGCCCCTCATTTTTTAGCACTGAAGATGCTGAGAAGGAAATGTGCAGTGAAATGGAATAAAAACAATTAAATATATTGATAAATGCCATCACTATAACTATTGAAGTTAGTTAAGCATGTGTTTGTTGAATGGTCCCTTAGTGACACTAGACAGAGCAGTGACAGTGGCAACACACTTCTTAATTTGGGGTTGATTAATGACCAGTAGCAGCAGGTTCTTTGATAATGGGACCCATAGGAAAAGCTGTGGTTAACTTGTGTAATATTCCCTTTTTCCTTCATCATGTCTGCCATTTTAGCGATTTTTATAATTAATAGTCTTCTTGGCAAACCATTAGAAAGCAGCATCTCCAGTGATATAAAAAATGCTTATGATCAATGTTGGGGATTACTTCCTGCTACATTTCTGCATCTCCATGTTTCCCTTGTCATCTGCTGTGGGGGAGGAGGGAGCTAAGGGAAAAAGGGAGGAGTCTGGTTCAAGTCTTCAGTATCACAAATTTCTTCTGTACTACCCACACCTTTTACACCAGCATCCAGAGGAGTGTCACCGATAGCCAAGCAGAAGCAGGTGTACTGTGGGTGGGTGCTAAATTACACCCTTTGTTGCAACAGCAGCAAAGAACCCACTTCTAGTATCAAGTTGTCAGTGCATTACTTCTCACTTCCTTCACCTACCTGTGTTTTGCCGTATCACACTCAGTATGGGGGAGGAAGGTTGATTAGGATCCTTAGTATCAGTCTGGTTTATACAAGGGGAGGAGGTTTTGGCTTCTATCGGCCTCGCATTTCTGGGCTACCTGGTCCACCAATTATCTGGCCTTCAACCCAACCGGTTTCGGTTTGCCATTCAGACTATCTGGCCCTCCAAATTAACTATAGATTTCTTCCTCTTCTCTCTCGACTTGTTTTGTAGATTTCATACCCCACTGGCCCAAGTCACCAAACTAGCATATACAGTATGTAGTCATCATTGGAGTTTCAACCAAGTAACATGACAAAACAAAATTACTGGGTTCAAAATCCTTCAAGCAGATACTTTTATTATATGCTACTTCTTGAACTTCTTGGGCCTGGCAAAGATTCTGTCAAGAGAATTATCCAAGCTCCTTCAATCCTTTCCTCAGTGCAAGAATACAATGCATTCTTGTCAAACATATCCATTTATTCTTCCCACTCCTCTGTATGCCCAACTCAGGGGTATGCTGGCCACAGAATAACTGGGAAGGTGGAGTCAAGGCATGCAGGACCTCTTTCATAAAAAAACAAGGTAGGGATTGGTCCCAAAGCCTGAGGTCTTTCCAGAGAAAACTCCTAAGCACCCACTTAAAAATGTGTCACTTTCCACCAAATGTATGTGGGTAATATACAAGAGCACACATTTTTAATGCATGACAGGGCATATGCCTGTTGCCATAGGGTGCAAGATGAAATGTATAACAGACCAGGGAACAAATTTATTTAGGAAGGGCAACACAAGAGAAGTAACTATTCCATGGCTCATCAGGGGAATGGTTACAAACTGGAGAAGCACCTCTTCCAAAAAGCAATTAGCAGCGACTACCAACAGAATGCACCTATTTCTCATAGAACTTTTCTTGGTACTTCTACTTCATAGGCTAAAATCCATAGTTCCCTCTGAAAGGCACTGGGTACTAACAACTGCATGGACCCCACCTCACTCCTATTTTTCTGTCTGCAAGACACCCACAGGAGCAGGTCTTTCAAATGCTTAAAGTGGAGAAGCAGCTTTTTCAGGCTTAGCCTGACCACCACATCAGCCACACACACCAAGGCCTTTTCAGACATTGCAGAAAATACTTACTCTTCCATCATTTTTCCAGCTGGAGATTTTAATAGCATATTGGGCTGTGCTCCCACACTACCATGCTGAGAGACTCTGCATATAGACCTGAACCTTTTTCTAAAAGAATAGGAGTACAGAGGCCTTTTCTTGTGCATTGCTGCCTGCCTCTTGTCACTTTTGTCCTGGCAGTGGGGTGATATGTGAGGACTATGTGAGCAGAAGGGGAAGAGGAATTGCTGTCCTGAAACTGCTACTGTCTGTCCCACTGGCCCTGGGTAGCAGGCCACTCATTCCAGACATTCTCTCTCCTCAGCTGACTGGGAAGCCAACATCCTCCATCCTGCAAAAGAACAAAAGTCTTGCTACAGCCTGTGTGCCTGCCTGGGCAATCACTGAGACAGACAGGAGGCCTGTGCCTGCAAGGGCCCAGGGGAGAAGCTTGAAATGCTGGAATAAGTCCTATGACTCCAAGATCTAACTCTGAGATACAGAGGATGGGCCAACTGAATCTGCCAAGGTTGAGTTCTTCTTATTCCCACTTCAGCTACCCATGCACATGAAATATGGTGTTACCAACTGACACACAGAATCATTTCCACACTGAAAGTGATCCAGACAAAAATGGAACTGAGTTTTACAACCACTGCTAAACATAATATGCATTTCCAAATATTACCAGTATGACCAAACCCATCCTTACATATTTGAAGTGTCCTATAGACATTAAAATCTCCTTTGGGAATGGAATTTAAGGTCAAGGAGAAGGGCATGAGACACATTAAAACAATAATGGTTGCATTTGCAAAAAAAATGTTCTTGATGCAAGCAAGATGTTCTTCTCTGACATAACCATCTGGAAGCATTGTGTGTACAAATCATCAATCATCAGGAAAATAGATATCTCAACCAGTCTATCCAAGAGTCCCATTAAGGCTTTCCTTAGACAAGAGGACACACAAGTTAAACTCCTCTAGTACTTCACATATTGATAGTGTAAGGGTATGAGCTCTACTGATTGACAATCTTGGCAATAAGAAAGAGCATATTTATGTGCGAGTAAATACAGCCGGGAGCAGTGAATGTAACTGTAAAATAGGGTGCAGACAAACATTAGGGCCTTGCTCTAACTCATAAAGCGCCACGAGTTAGAGCACCCCCCCCCCCCAAACACACACACAGCTGCCAAACTGGTCCAGCCCCAGTCCCCTACCAGCTCTACAGCTGTCAGCAAGGGAGCTCCCAGCTGCTGGATGGCCAAATGTGGAAGGCAGCCCAGGGAACTGGGCCCCTCACTGGCTTGGATATTAGGAGAAGCTGGGTCAGGCCCCTGAGGCAAGGAGGCTGCATTCCTCCTTCCCTCCCCCTCAATTCTGGCCATTCAGCAGCCAGGAGCAGCTAACAAAGAGCTGTCGGCTGCTGAATGGCCAGAGCTGAGGGGGAGGGGACAGGGAATGGGGCCCCCTCACCTCGCATCCCCCCCAGATACCCCTGAAGGTATTGGGGGGGAGCCAGGTCAGGCCTGCGAAGTGAGCAGTTACTGTATCTGAACCAGACAAAACATCTGTCAGCTACTTTTCAACTTGGGACCAAGATAAAAAAAGTGAACTGTTTTTGAGAATTATGAGTGGAGAAGCACCTAAAGTCAGCAAAAAGTGAAAGCGAAAGCAAAAGCATGTTGTTCCTCCAACACGGTGGCAAGACTTTTCTACAACACAGCTCCAAACTCCTCTTGCTTCTCACCTGCATCACATTCCTCTATTTTCTGTAGCACAGAAAACACCCCCATCCCTACCAAGAAACAGGATGAGTGAAAGAGCTGAAGTTGTGCATCCTATGCTTGCCAGAGTCTTCTCTGTCTGAAATTATGCATCAGTGCAAAGGAAGCAGAAAGTAACTGCCCACCCAACTCCCCTCACTTTCCCCTGTGGAGGCAGGTATGGTAAGCAAAGCACTGGGATAGTAGGGTGCCCAGAGACAGTCCTCTACCCAATAACAGTGTATTGTATAGACACTATATGCGGCACTATAAAAGGCAGTGCTACAGAGATTTACATGGTCTGATTTCATTCAGGAACAGTTCCTATTTCATTTAGGAACATTTATGCAGCACTTCTGCCATTTCTGTAGCGCTGTGCAGAGAATGCACGCGTGTTCCCTTGACTCTTGGTGCTACAAATGTCACATGTCTTTATAGTTACAAATTCTGATTTGAGAAATTACAAAGGGAAAAACTTGGGCTATGCTACCCAAGGAACTAGATTATACAAGTAAATAATTCATATTATTAAATTGACCACTTGTGTACATACCCGAGGCCATGGGGTTTGAAGATAAAGGGATGTGCAGGTGAAGCCAAGGCAGCCCACAGAATGTCCTGATGTTTTCTGGGAAAGGGTGAAATCTGGGCTTGTTTGTTCTGCCAGCCCCAGGAAAACTCATTTTCTTCAGTATCCATGTAATTTTCAGCCAAACAAACTGCAGAGAGAGCTTATCCAGTGCCTCCACACCATTTCCCACACACAAACACATGCATGTCCACAGGAAGAAAAAGAAGATCCATACAGAAATGTTCCAGAAGCACCCTGATCAGCTGCTTTGAAACCACTTTAAAAAACTCCCACATAAAAATCTTCCAACCCTAGAGAAAGGAGGTGGGGTTGTATCACATGCACTTCTCTCTGAAGCATCATTAATTATTCACGTATGCCCAACCAGCTCAAGATGGTAGCCTACTCTGAATAATAGTTCACGTTTCCCTATACAAACCCCTATAGCTGGTCTAAGCTTTGCCCTTCAGTAGAGACACAAAGCAGGTGACCCAAGATTCAGGGGTCTATCAGACATAGATCACTACTACCCACTCTAATGATATAATTCACATTAATGTTTCTCAACCCATGGATCATGAACTAAAAGAGGGTTGCAAGAATATTTGAAAGGGTCACAAGCAATCACAAAAAATGCACGAAACCTGCATTTCAGCTGCAGCCTGCACGGGCTGCTTGGGGCAATTGGAGATAGAGGTACCATGTGCATCTGTGCGTGCACACACAAGTGCCTGGAATGCAGCCAGGCAAGGTGATTGGAGCAGCCCTGGCAGCTGGATGCAGGTAAGTCTATGGAGAGTGGCAGTTAGAAGGCCAGGACTTGGGGACTGTCTGGAGGGCTGTGTATGTGTATATGGCTGGGGTGTGCGATGGGGATTGGTGTATGATGGGTGCCTAGTGCCTGCCGGCTTTGGGGGTAGCTGACCAGGTGCTGGGGCTGCAGTGGGGCAGGGGAATGGAGGGAGGCATCTGCCCCACCAGTGGGGAAAGAGGGTGGGGGCAGGGCTTTGGGGGCAATGGGGAACTGCGTAGCCAGATTGGGGCCCCAGGGCCAGTGCCCATACTTGTAGGGGCGGGGCAGCCAGGAGACGCTGGCTGGGGCAGGGCTGTGGCCAAGCCACCTGGCACAGCATGGGAGCCCCAGCCCAAGGCAGGGAGGTGCAACAGGCCTCCCCCTCATACTCCCTCCAGCCTGCACTGGGGTCAGACTTATTCTGCTGCTGCCCACATGAGCTGGAGCTGCCACAACCCCTGTGTTTCAGCCCAGGCTGGATGAAGCTAACTAGGGGCCCCCTCTGACATGACTGTGGGTGCAGAAGACTGTGGGTCAGGAGTGAGGGCTACTGGTAGGAACAAGGGGCTGCAGGTCAGGAGTGAGGAGAACTGGCAGAGCCAGGGGAATGTTTTCTACCCTATTTACTGGGTCAGGACTGGCCACCAATGTTTACAAATAGGTCCTGATACAAAAAAGGTTGGGAACTACTGATTTACACGTCACCTTCTCAACAAGGGTTCGGGGCAGCTTACACAAATCATGGAGGTTGGGTGAGGTCCTGGATGATTGGAAAAGAGCCAATATAGTACCCAGCTTTAACAAAGGGAAGGAGCAGGATCCAGGGAAGACCAGTCAGTCTGACCTCAATGCCTGAAAAGATCATGGAGCAGGTCCTCAAGGAATCTACTGTGAAGTGCCTAGAAGAGAATGAGGTGACCAGGAACTGCTAGCATGGACTCAGCAAGAGCAAGCCATGCCTCACCAATCTGGTTTCCTTCTATGATAAGGGGACAGGCTATGTGGATTGAGAGAGACCAGTGGATGAGACATACCTTGACTTTAGCAAGACTTTTCACACTGTCTCCCACAACATTCTCATTAACAAGCTAAGGAAATACAGACTAGATGGAAGTACTGTAAGGGGATATAAGCAGGTTACCTCACCTGCTGGCTTTTGCAAGTTGGCTCCTCAACCCATCCTCCCTTCCAAAAAAAAAACCCCCAAAACATATGCTGCTTGCAGACATTTAAAAAAAAAAAAAAAGCACTTTACCGGAAGCAGCAGCACATTACTTCGACCAAGCTCTGCAGAGTGTTTATAGATTAGGCACTTCAGAGTGGCTTTTTGGTGTTTTTAGCTAAAGCTGATTCAAGCAGCTATTAGGTAGAAGTGCCAAAAAAACAGCACTAAAGTGCCCAATCCATACAGATGTTGGGCAAGGCAGGTCCAGCTCAGGCACTGCCTCTTCTATGCATGCAGGGGGCTCACTGTAGGAATGTGTCAAGTTTAAATAAAGCACCATTTTTGTTTTTTTAATGTCTGCAAGCAGCCATGGTGCTCAACACGAAAGCAAAAAAATAAAGAAAAAATCCTAAACTCTTCTGCTTTGTCTTGGGCACTTGAAAAGAAGCCCTTTAACTCTGGCTCCCAGCACAGCAAGATACTGTAGTTTGTTCTGGCCACAAACAGTTGAGCTCACCACTTGCTTCCTTGCCCCTGCTTAGTCTTCTAGGAGCTTTTTAGAGCTCCTGGCAGAACACCCCCTGCTTATCCAAATGCCCTGCAGCTGAGGTCTCTAAACAGGGCTGACAGGGGCCAGACCACCTTGCTGCCACCTTGCTACAGGTGGATACGTAACTGATTGGATCATTATGCTCAACAAGAAGTCATCACTAGCTCAATGCCTAGTGGGGACAAGGGATCAAGTGGGGCTCCCCAAGGATCTGTCCTGGGTCCAATATTGTTTAATGTCTTCATTAGCAGTTTGGGATCAAGTGCACGCTTAGGAAATTTATGGATAACACCAAATTAGGTGGAGTTGCACACACACTGCGGGGGACCATTCTGGCTACGATCCAGAATGACCTGGACAGACTGGGAAAAAATAGTCCTCAATCAACCAGATGAATTTGAACAAGGACAAGTGCAAAGTCCACCACTTGGAATGCAATAATTGCATGCACAAATACAGACTGGGGAATGACTAGACAGAGTGGACAAAGAGGGGATTTGATGACATTCTTCAAACTCCTGAAGGACTATTAGAGAGAGGATGGGCTTTTCTCTGTGGCTATGGGGGACAGAACCAGGAGCAATGACCTCAAGCTTCAGCATGGGAAATTTAGGTTGGAGACCAGGAGGAACTTTCTAACTTGTGCCATGTATCAGGGATTGTATCTAGGAGTCCAACTCTTCCTGTCCTGTGACCATCACATTCAACAGGTGTTACTCCCAAGCTTGAAATGAAACACAGACCTCTTGCTGCTGCTGGATTTCACCTTGTACCTGCATTCTGTTCCTGTTGAGCCTGTGCAACCTGTGACACCAACAGCTGCTGTTACTCTCACACAGCTGCCTTTTGCTTCAAGGCACTGGCTTGTTGTAGAGCTAACAAATTGACAAAATTTCTACCGTATTAACTGCTCCTTTCATATCAGTGTCCTGAGGCAAGTCACTGATAACTCAGCAAGAGTAGAGGTACATGGTGGGTGGCTGCCAAATGACATTTCTTGTTTTAATAGCACTAAACATCTGACTTTCATATCCCATTATCTGGTGAAGGAGGGCACTTCCCACTCCCCTCACACACCTATGCACCATCTTTTTGTTGCCCTTCAAGAAGGAGAGGAAAGGTTGTTTAGAATCCTTAGCATCAGTCTTGTCCATAAGAAGGAAGTGACTGGCTTTTGTTAACTTTGTTAGGTGATATCCATATAACTTACCATTTTCCATTCCAGTGCCATTCAATATGCTGTGCTGCTTTGGGTGAGCTGCCTCCTAAACCAAAAGCAGTGCAGTCATGTCTGCATAGTGCCACAGGTGGATTGATTAGCTTTGCTGAGTGACAGAGCCAATTAGGCTGCCCATGGCACTCCAAAACATGGCTGCGCTGTTTCCTGTTTAGGCCTCAGACCACTTGGAGCAGCACAGCAGGCTTTGATGTTGTCATCACTGAGTGCAATAAATTCACGATGTGGACATGGCTAGCAGTATAACCTTGCAGGCATCTGCCTGCATTAAACCTAGTTTGCTCATGAGCTACCTAGTGCTCAAGTTACCTGGTCTTTAGCCTAACTGACTTCAATTTGCTGCTCAAACTAAACTAGCCAGCCCTGTGCCTGGCTGGCTTCTAACATAATCACTGTATCAGCTGTGTATAACCTACTTTTCCCCAATGCAGCATGAAAAGTATGATGCCAAACTACTACACTAATCTATATAAAGCAGAGTCCAGCTAAAAATACCTGCAACAAACCTAATGTCTATTCTTACAGCACCAGTTAGCCGAGAAAGCGTCTCATAGGACTACCAGTGTAATCTCATAAAAGATCTTACTGACATGAATGATGGACCTGCAGGACTAAGATGCTCCTTTTGTATATGTACAAAAAACTAACTTTTCCAGGTCATACTATAGAATCAAGCATATTTGCAAAGCTAATGCTTTCCAAGATGTAAAGGGTCTTTTTTTTTTTTTTTTTCCACATTTCTTCCTTAGAATATACTTTATTTCATAAACTGCATTTACAGTACACAAGATGCAATTTTTGAATCAACATGCCTAGAGAAATTTCAAACATAGGAAATTACATCTTAATCCTTCAACAAAATGGAAGGAATATGCAACTTCATTTCTAGATGTATTAAAAAGAAAATTTAAAAAACCACAAACAAACCTTCTCTAACCAATGCACCCAGTTTTCACAACAAAAGACTAGTTCTTTTCACAATAGTTTCAATCTGTCATGATTTACATCATTAAATGTTGTTCAACTGCCATGTCACTAGGACAGCAATTCTCAACAAGGGTGCCATGGCACCGTGGGGGTGCCTCGAGATCCTTTCAACAGTGCTGTACAATGTTAGCATTCATAGGTGTACAAATATGATTCAAAAGAATAACTCCAGAGATTTCACATAGGAATCCCTAGCATCAAAAACATTCTGACCTGGTGATCTCCAAGTTCTTTGCTACAGAAGAATTGCTCT
>NW_005843041.1:0-3701 GCF_000455745.1 Alligator sinensis
TGGGTGCCAAACTTTGTTGCTACAGCACTGCTTATCTGCATACATCTGCATTAGCTTGTGAGTACATAAGACTGGGGTATTTCAAGGAGGAGCTGCCCGCAGCCCAGACCACGTCATCTAAAATATTTGCAAAGAGCCAGGCACACTTCTGACACTCACTAAAGATAGTAATCACCTGCATGGGGCTCTGAATGCTAAGACATTGCAATGAACTGGGCTCTGCAGAGTAGCTTTATGCTACATTTCTTGTTATTGTTTCCCTCATCCACTAACTGAACTTTCTTTGAAAGGAAACTAGTTACTGGAGAGCTCACGCCGGGTTGGTTAGGCAAGGTCAAGGCAAGTTTAATCTGTTTCAATAAACTGCAAAGAGGTAAATCATTCAGTGCCACTAAGAAATCATTCAGATTGTACTTTTGGCATCCCCCCCCCCCCCCCCCTTTTCTTCTTTTTGCATAATGGTAAAACTGTTTATTGTGACGTTGGGCGAGTGGGTTGACTTCAGGGGGAAAGGGGGCTCTTTCCATTTTCATGCGCATGTGTACAGCTCCTATTGTTGCTACCGGGATTTACGCATGTGCACTGAGAAGAGATCCTCTAGGATTTCTTTTTTTTGCATCCCCCCCCCCTCCACCCCTTCCCTCTTCTCCTAGCATTGCTACGATGCCTCGTTGGACGCTTGGACCCTTTCCAGCTCTCCGTTCGTCCTGGCATCCAACCGAATTACTGATTGTAACAGAAAGATGAGACAATCGGAGCTCCTGAAAAGGGAAGGGAATCATGGCAAAAGAGGCCTTGATGATGATGATGATGATGCTAACTGAGAACAGTTGCATAGGCCGCCGCCACCGCCTGTAACATTTTAATGTGCAATTAAGATACTAGCTTAAAAAAAACAGGGGGTGTTGCATCAAACCTCCACCTGGCAGGGCACCCTGATAGAAATGACAGATTTCTTCATCTCTCTGTAGCTCAGAGTAAAATCAGCCTTCAGCAGAAGCAGTTGCTATGATCGATGGCAATTATTGCAGAGGTTTTCCAAGGGTCGCAGGGATAATTTGGCCATCGAAATTGGAGACAAACAAAACCTTAAGAGGTAACCAGACAGATTCTGGGAATGAGAAACCTAGTCAGGCTCACTTAGTTTCAAAGGATTATTTTCCCCACTTGCTTTCATTTGCTGCTGTCTCCGGAGGCTGGTGATAAATTAACTATTGATGCCATAATAGAGAGCCCTGAAGAATATTTTGTACTTGTTCTATGCGAATCTCCTCCTTTAAGTATTGTCCATGTCGCACCGATCCCCTGATACTTTACCATTCATTTTTTTCCTCCGTTCAAATAAACATGAAATTACTGTTAAAAGACACTTCTATATTCCCTGAAGATGCTGAACGTTCAGAACGTATTGCCACTTTCTAAAGCGACGTAGGTGAAAATAAACCAGAGCAAATTGTGGAGGTAACAGTAAGAAATTTAAACGTAATGATTCATTGGTTGGGAAGGGGGATACAAACCAGATGCAGCATGCGTAACCCACTCTTCACATCCCTCCCTGGTAAGAGGGTAGGCCGTAAACGGGGAAAGAACGACTGAGTTTCTGTCTTGAAAGGCTCTTACGTGGTGGAGGGTAAAAGTTGCACAAGTGTCTTTAGGGAACCTGCGTCCAGCATTCAAAAGCGAGAGAGCTCATTGCAAGTCGATGGGACTTACACTCCTAAGTCACTTGAGCAAATTAAAAGAGCTGACTCCTTTTGCCTTGAGATAAGGGAGCAAACAAAATAATGAGCAGAGAGCGTGTGTCAAGTGGAATATTACAGCAGGGAGGAAATCTGTGCACGCAGCAAGGGGTGTTCGCCTAGTCTTCCCAAGCAAGGAGCTCAGCTGGTGCATTTAAAAGCTTTGGAGAAGAGACTACAAAAGGAGCAACTCCTCGTTGGTCAAGAGCAAGGGATGCTTATGACGTCTAGTTGCGATTTTAGCACCCTGAGGCTTTGTCGGCACTTAAGGTGGATTCTTGCCCCCCCTTCTCCATCTAATTTCTATGCATCTGATGTCATCAGTTGTGGGCCCCCCTGCTACAGAAAGGATGTGGACAGAGAGTCTAGCGAGGGCAACGAATGTGGCTCAAGGGCGGGGACGCATGACGTATGAGGAGGGGCTGAGGGAAATAGGTTTATTTATTCGGGAGAAGGGAAGACCGAGGTGGGGATTGAATGCAACCCCCCTGCAGGGACTTGAAGGCTGCTAAAGAGGATGGAGCTGGACTGTTCTCAGTGGGGAGAGATGACAGGACAAGGAACAATGGGCTCAGGCTGCAGCAAGGCAAGTTGAGGCTGGATATTAGGAGAAACTTTCTTACTAGGAGTGGGGTGAAGCACTGGAACAGGTTACCCAGAGAGGTGTCAGGTTCTCCATCCTTGGAGGTTTTTAAGACCTGACTCAACAAAGCCTTGGCTGGGATGATCTATTTGGGGACAATTCTGCTTTGAACGGGGTTGGACTACATGTGACCTCCTGAGGTCCCTTCAACCCTCATTTTCTATGATTCATCAGCATCAAACCAATCCATTTCAAATGCCACCAGCTCATATTCTCACCCTATTTTTATCTTGCTGTATCTTATCCCATATTCTGGAAATCTGGGGGCAAACCCCACAAGTGCATTTGGAAACGGGCACACGGAAAACCGACCTGCATTGTGGTTTTGGGCCTGCCTTTTAAATAAAATCCATTTTATGATGAACTCAAAATCATCCTGTAGGGCTGAGGGCCTTACTCTGCTAGGATCTCAGAGCTTCAAGTACTCCCTGCTTGTACTTGGACTTCAGGATTGCCTTCGATACAGTATCCCACCCCATACTGGTGAACAAGTTAAGAGACTGTGACTTGGATGTCTACACAGTCCGGTGGGTGGCGAATTGGCTGGAGGGTCGCACCCAGAGAGTCGTCGTGGATGGGTCGGTATCGACCTGGAAGGGTGTGGGCAGTGGGGTCCCGCAGGGCTCGGTCCTTGGACCGATACTCTTTAATGTCTTCATCAGTGACTTGGACGAGGGAGTGAAATGTACTGTGTCCAAGTTTGCAGATGACACAAAGCTATGGGGAGATGTGGACACGCCGGAGGGCAGGGAACAGCTGCAAGCAGACCTGGACAGGTTGGACACGTGGGCAGAAAACAACAGAATGCAGTTCAACAAGGAGAAATGCAAAGTGCTGCACCTAGGGAGGAAAAATGTCCAGCACACCTACAGCCTAGGGAATGACCTGCTGGGTGGCACGGAAGTGGAAAGGGATCTTGGAGTCCTAGTGGACTCCAAGATGAACATGAGTCGGCAGTGTGACGAAGCCATCAAAAAAGCCAATGGCACTTTATCGTACATCAGCAGATGCATGACGAATAGGTCCAAGGAGGTGATACTTCCCCTCTATCGGGCACTGGTCAGACCGCAGTTGGAGTACTGCGTGCAATTCTGGGCACCGCACTTCAAGAGGGATGCAGATAACCTGGAGAGGGTCCAGAGAAGGGCCACTCGTATGGTTAAGGGCCTACAGACCAAGCCCTACGACGAGAGACTAGAGAAACTGGACCTTTTCAGCCTCCGCAAGAGAAGGTTGAGAGGCGACCTTGTGGCTGCCTATAAGTTCATCACGGGGGCACAGAAGGGAATTGGTGAGTAGTTATTCACCAAGGCGCCCCC